>NC_042496.1:34716535-34776255 GCF_005508785.2 Acyrthosiphon pisum
GCTGACAAATCGTCTCAGCTCAGAATCATTTTTCATACACATTATACAATGATATTATATCATTGAATTCAAATTTAACACCATACATTACAGTGACCTACCTATACCATACTGTGCATCAGAACGACACCCACTTATCCTTTTTTTTTAAAATTATTTTATTAAGAATAGAGAACATATTATTAGGTTTCCTCCGTTTATTAAAATTATTGTTCAACTATTGTCGAACTTCGAGTAACCCCCTATTGATGTTCAATCTAAAATACTTTTTATATTTAAATATATGCATTAATCATTACTGTATTTGTCTTACAACTATATGTTGTTGTTTTACATATAATTTTTTTATTACTTTTTGGTGTAGGAAAGAGCTTCTATCATCAAATTTGAGTGGTTTCTAGTAGAAAATTTAATCTATTTTGACTAAGATCTTTTTTTTTGATATTAGTGCGTTTTTGATTTATGTATGATACAATTTTTGTTTACGTTCATAAAGTTTAAAAATGTAATACGTCATCATTCCATAAGTTGTTCTTACAGAAATTTAAAAAAAAAAGTTTAGTATCAAGCTACATGAATCGTTTGAAATTCACATTTTTATGACATTGGATATTCAAACAGAATATAATAATGATTTATCCTCAAATGATTTTATTCTAATTCGAAAAATATTAACTGTAGGAACTTTTAAGAGTTCTAAAATACTTAAACTATCTTTTTACAAAATACAATTTTGAAATATTTAAACTAATTGTATGCCTTTTATAGGCGTTTTAAATGTTTGAATTTTTTCTCTTTTAATATTCATAATAATTTGAATGCTTTATTAATATGCTTAAAAATGTATTACGAGGTTATTCATAACTTGTACTTAGAGGAATTTAAAAATATCAAATAGATAAATAACCTAAATTTCTTATTTTTTAGCGTTTAAATTTCAAACTTTGATGAAATACTTATGCCCTAAGAATACTTCCAATTTTTCTATACCAAAAACTATACCAAAGTGTAACTTCTAAATAAAAAAAAATTACAACACTGGAATACCATTATATTTTAATATTTTACTAAAATCTGAATAACAGAAAAAATCCTATAAATATTACAATAAATAAAAACGTAAGAAACGTCACGAGGGCATGGAAAAGTAGTGGGTTTTTGCTCATAGTCCGATTGCGTTGTAGATTTCAATAGAGATGTTTGAAGCAACAAACGATTTACCGTGTGGTAGAAACTAGAATGTATATATTATACCTACTTAATTTATCTGTGTACAGTGTAAACTGTGGTAACGATAGTTTATCATAAACATGAAAGTAATAGGTAGTTTGTTGTTAAAGAGTACCTAACCGTTGAACGATGCGGTAGACTTTGGACGTCGGACGCGGTGATGTCAGTACGTTGAAAAAAAAGTGGAGTAGGCTTTTGCCGCCCACCGCTGTACGTCTAGCGCGACCCAAACTCCTGTCCCACCCCATGCCGTTGTGATGGATTTGTGCCTTATAATGGTGGTTGGTAGGTTCGTAGACGGGTGGGCCCGAGGGAGAGTGTGGTTGGAGGGGAAGTAACGCTAACAGCAGTTCCTCCTCCGATCTTAAATACCACGGAAAAAAAAGGCTCGTAGACGGGTCTATATAGTGCTTAAATATAGGTAGTACTTATACTATTATAGACCACGTCATACTCTGACTCCCCTCCCCCCCCCAAAAAAAAAACCACCAAACGTGGTGCCTCTTAACTTTAGCATGTATTACCGCCGCCTTTCTTTTCTTTCTCTAGGAGGAGGTGATGTTCGTTGCCTTTGGTCGGACGTGCCACTAGTGGCCCAATGTGCACTGCCCTGAAGCGATCGCTGTAGGTCTGTCTCTCGCTGTTGACGAAGCTCTGCCATGGTTAGTTACAGGTCTGTTGTCCAGGTGTGCGTTTAAAGCATGGCATGTGTGACGGTTGCTGGTCAGCGAATAATACATACTCATTTTCCAATCTGCTTAACCAATAACCAATCTTACCGATCCCCATAAGAGGAAATTTGATGAAATTACTAGGAGGGGGTTGACCTTATAATACTTATTAGACCTGTTGGCACCAAAGTCGCTCGTTTCACTCACAATTATTAATTTCAACAAGACAACTTACAACTATACAAACTAAACAATTTAACTCCAAATAGTTAATACCTAACAACAATTAGTTAAAAATAATAATATATTATTACGTGTTTTCGTCAAAACCAAGACCGCGTGACGTGGTTGACTGCCGTCGAGAAAATCCTAAGTTCAATCGCTTTAGTGGTGTGCTTTATAATATACTACACCACCTCCACCAAACTTTGAGTTTTAATTTGCACACCATATTGCTGTCCAACATTTTTACCTCCCTTCACTACCCTTTCTTTGTGCGATTTTGTGTGATCTTATCGCTACTTCTGTAGTGTGCTTGTTGCAAGGTCCCTCTTTTAGACAGTGCTCAGCTACCGGGTCTCTACTCTCTATTATTCGGACTGAAGACAAAACCGGGGGTGATAATCATGTCCATTTGTTACGCCTGTTCCGTATCGAAGAAATAATTTATATTTGCCGTCCACTAGTTGTGTGCGCAATTTTTTTTTTGAATTCTAATTTCGTCATTCAACAGGGTTGACTTTTGGGTGATAAACGTCATGGTATAATAAATCCTGTGCTTCGTCAAGATTTTCCGGGACATGTACCATAAAATCTAAATTAGCTAGGAACTTAGTTGGAGTCACCAACATGTCAGTTTATAGTTTTTATCCTTAGTCCTATGTAACCTCGTAAATGTTAAGTTGTCAGTAAGAAGTTCAAAACAGCTAGTTTTGAGGTATAGACGAAATTTGTTCGTCACTGAAATTACAGCTAGAGGGCATTCGACAGTGGCGTACCATGCTTTTGCCTCTCTGAACTTTTTGCTTACATTGGCACTATGCTTCTTTTCGCAGGTCAATTCCCATTTTGGTAAAGTACCACACCAGTTCCAATCTTTCTTGCACCAGAATTTGCACATTTTTTTACTAGTCGTCGTAGCTCGTTGAATTATTGGGTTGTGTTCCGTAAAAAAACGCATCTACACGTTTTCACATCACAGACGTACCTCGAACTTTTTCGTGTTGGCCGTTGGGTGAGTGTTGCAGCGTTTATTTCAACGTTCCTAGCTATGTCACGGCAATATAAACACACACAATCACGTAATTTATACCGGTATCTTGTAAAAACTGTTCCAGCGTTTTTTAAGTGGACATTTTCCGTACATAGCACTCGATATGCAGTTCAACTGCGCCAACGTATTTACCGGTCATAGCGTAAAAATAACTTGAATTTAATTTAATTGCAAAACTTGGTTTTTTATACTATTAAGAGATGAGCGTACTAGTGACTGGTGTACGGTAAAGTAGCTTGGAAAAAAAACTACGAAAACTATGCTCGCTGTTATCGTGTGCTGTTACAATTCTAATTAAAGTGTACAACTAGGTCACAGTGTTAACGGCAACAGTGGTGACTGGTTTGCAAGGTCGCGGTAGATGCAGTTAGCTGCAGCAATATCGCGGAATAAAAGTAAGCGGTTAGCGGGGTGATGTTACGTTATGTAACTATATAATATGTAACTAGTTGGGATGTTACCAACTGCCGTATCAAGGATATGTATTTTCCGATTTAAATAACTTGATACCTACTAAATAATATAAGCCGATAATTCTAGATACCTATGTATCAGCGTACAGGAAAAAAGTCTTACCTTTTGGCTGACTGTGTGTTATGCCCCACCGGGGAGCCAATTTAACGCAAATACGGTAGTGGTATAGGTGTCTGGCCGTAGTCCTCAGTCACGGTATGGGTTTGAGTAGTTAGGTGTTTGAAGCACAACACAAACGATTCACCATGGGGTAGAATGTATGTATTGTATTATGTATGCACCTATACACATGAACCGTGGCGACGACAGTTTATCGCAAACAAGAAAGTACATAACCGTTTGACGGTGTGGTAGGTTTTGGCGTAGGACGAGGTTTGTATCGGTACGATGGCACAACACGGAGAGAGAGGCCTTTGCCGTCCACCGTACGTAATACATACAGCGAGACTCGATCTCCCATGCCACTGCCCCGTTTTCGGGCATGGTGGGAGAGTTGACCAAGTCATTTGTGCCCTGCAGTGGTGGTTGGAAAGTTCATAGACGGGTCTTGCTACTATCTACTATCAGTATCTTTTCTGGTGGGAAAGTGAATATAATTAGTACTTTTGAGAGATTAAAATTAAAAATGTCCACTAGTATTCAAAAGCATTGGAAAAAAACAAAAACATTTTTAGAAAAATAGGATTTTTTACGCAAAATAAGTTTTTGACAAAATCGATTTTGTTTTTTTTGGTTAAAAGTAAATAACCAAAGATACATCATTTTTCACAGAATGTTTTTAATACAATTTTTTATACATCATACAATTTTCAAAATAATTTGACTCTTTTTGGGCTATAATATAATAAGACATTGATAAAGCATAATACATTTTAAATTTATTTCTAAAAATATCGAAAAAAAAAATTTCACTGGATCAAAATGCTTGAAAATATATTTAAAGTTTGTCGTAAGTTGTTATAATAAAAGTTCAAAAATGTTATTAATACAGACACGATTTTTTTTAATCATTTAATACTCAAGTTTTGACAAAATTCAACAAAATCGCGTAAATGTGCAAATTATTTTGTAGTTAAAAATGTATAAAATGTTTAAAATTTATAGATAATAAGGTTAAACATTTTAATTTGGTTTCTTTTAAGTATTTCATACTGTAACCAAAAAATCTAAAAATGATATAAACTAGGTATAAAATAATAATATAGTTTTTTAAATATATAATATTAAATAAATTATAAAACGTTTACTTAGTTATAAATAAAAACAAAAACTATATGGTTACAGATTTTTTTAAACGAAAACATTGAAAACGGTATTAAAATATTAACAAAAACCAAATTTGTTTTTTCTATAATCAAAACCAAAAACTTCATAATTTAAAAAGTTTTTAATCTTCGACTTTTATATAACATTAATTCATACAGCTCCTCTCAGAATCGACGTACACTCATGGTAATATAATATAATCATCATTGTTAGTTATTCCTTATGGATATGTATTATAGTTGACGGCGATTTAATAACAGAGCGTGTGCTTGGACATCGATCAGTTCTCACAATGACAGGTCCCTTACTCCTTAGAATACCTCTTCATCGATAATATTGTAGCACATGCAACCAAGATTTGTTTAACGAGACCATGTACCTGCATTGCAGGAGGAACCTCCTGCAGTGTTCTCATAACACCTAATCAGCCTATTAGTTATTACTTAATGTTAGGTACTACATTAAAAACTACCATACCTAATTTTTGTACTTTATATTGTATGTAAGTTAAAACGAATTAAAGAAAATTAAAATTCTAGGTACAAATCAAAGCAACTAGACTATATGGAATAATATCAATTACATTTTTATTTTGAAAGAAAATTAATTATTTATTTTAAATTTAGAAAATAAAAATAAATTCATGTGTTTGCTTACAATCCTGTTATACACTACATTTTTGTCATTGTATTATTTTCAAAAATTATTATATAAAAAAACAAATTAATTTCTTAAGTCATAAACCAATGCAATATTATAATATTATATCGTTTGACAACGGTGAAGTGTATTTGTCTTGTATTGAAGATTACATAGAACAATCATGTGTTTTGCTAGAATAAGTAGTTTTCTAATAGTATGACATATTAATTAGTACCTAGTATCCTAGGTCAATCAATCTAGTCCACCACGTTATATTAGCCAGTACAGTACAATTTACGATTTACTATATAGCTTTTCAGAATTCAGAGCATGAGAAAATATTGAAAAATATCATATAATATAGTATTAAAAGCGTTATGATTGTTTTTGAATTCACAAATTCTCAACACATTACTATCGTACACAGAGGAAGATGCCCTACACCAGGTTTCTGTATAATACATGCTATAATGTACTCTACAGATTTTTCGCCTTGCGTCTTAAAGAACGATAAATTTAAACTCGACCTGAGCCAATTAGTTAATACATGGACGTGACAACATCCGTTTATGTACCTAATCTACATAATGGCATTATACCAATTTTACAGTTTTTATATAGATATGAACAAGTATAGTAATAATTAGAATTTCAGTTAAACTCTTTGTTGTAAACACTTACTGATGGATTAAAGTAGTTATGTCTTACGACTATAAGTACCTATCATACAAATAAATGTTAATTAGCTAATTGAATTAAAACGAATCTTAACGATAACTCATCTTTATGGTTATAGGTAGATGTAAATGTTGAAATACATGACTTTAAATTTGATACGTTTTTGTTAATTTATGTAAATAACAAATAATAATTAAAATTATTTCACAATATTATAATAAATAAATTAAAATAACTTTCTAAAATATATATCTATAAATCAAACTGAATTTAACTTAAAAATACAAATTCAGTTTTTTATGAACCAGAAAATAACTTACACCTATATATGTTACAGAAGTGTATTTTTGGGGTCATAAATATAGATTTTAAACTATTAGCCAATTAACCAAATTTGGATAGCAAAAGAATTTAAAATGTTGAGTAAAGAATAATTCTGTATAATATGAATTAATGTATATGATTTTGGGCTATTCTTAATACTATTTTATTAAGTCCCGTGTAATACTTATAGAATAATATAATTTATTTAATATGTTAGTTATAAGTTATATAAAAAATAGCAATTAAAGCATCATTTGTTTTTATACTTAACGATATAATGGAATCTTTCCAATTTTTAATTTTAATTTTCATTCCTACCACTTGAAAAAATACACGTGCTCTCCTTAAAAGTATTCTTATAACTCAAAGGTCATTGTAATGCAAATTGTAATACATTTTACCAAAATGGTATTATAATTTTTATCTTTATTCTTGAGAAATATTATAATATTATAATATTATTACTTATAATATTATAAGTAAAACACTAATATATAAGTGACTCCACTCAACCTTTCAATTTTTGGATTTTGATTGACTTAATGCCTTTATTTCAGTTTATATGACAAAATAACATAATTTCACTTAAACTGATCTATAACTTCTAATATTTTATTGTTTCTGCTAGAGGTTTTTATTATTTTCAAATGTGAAAAGTGAAATACGCTGAAATATGTTTAAATTTTAAATTATGACACTACTGGCACAATTCGTGATATGGATTTTATTTAGTATTTCAAAACAGGAAGAGTATCACAACTCAAAATTATTTTTACATTTGGAATTGTATAATGTGTTGAGACTACATAAATTCGATACCTAGAGTTGAAATTCACTATCTAAGAGCTCAAAGAAATAGAGAGTATAATATGAAGTAGGAAAATATTAGCAGACTTGTATGGAGATTTAAAATTTAAGAAGAAAAAGAACGGATATCTCAAGACATATAGCCAATTTCATCATGTATTCCATCATATATTTTAATTCAGAATTTAATATTTATTTTTTTGGATAAAGAATAATAGGTGTTTTTATTATAAGTCATATATAAAAATGCTGAAGATTTAGAAAAAATATTTTAAGATAAGGAATACCTGCATTTATTAAAAAAAATCTCACTTAAAAAGAAAAAGAGAACGATAAAATATCAGCTTTAAATGAGAAAAATAGCATTAAATTAGTTTGTAATGACCTTCAAGCAGTACTCCCAATCCCTAGGGGTAAATTATCTGTATTTTATTATAAATCTAAAGTCTTAACTATCAACTCACAATTTTACAATTTATTATTGTGCAAAAAAAAACAAACAATTTTGTCTACTTATTTTGAACGATGGTGAAAAAAATAAGTGTTTATAAAATTTGAACATCAATATTGAAATTTTTATAATTAGAGTGCAGTATTTAAAAAAATGAAGTAATTTTTTATTCAGACCACTGCACAGTGATGGACAAAAAAATATATTTATAGGTTCATTATATTTTTATGCTACTGTAAATTTAAATATTGATGTTATCACTCAGAAGGTCTGCGTAGCTGGGCATCTCAACAAGAAGGTGATGCTGCACACTTTGTTAAAGAAAAACAAATTAAGAAATCATTAAAATCTGGCCCAATTTATTTACCAAACAGAACGTAACATTAATTCAAAGTGCAAAGAAAACAGGAAATTCGTTTAAAGTAAACGAATTGGAATACTAATATCTATATGATGTTAAAAACATTGCAGAATGTATTGGAAATATATATTTTATTCTATTAATAATGATGGTCTAATAGTAAAAAAAAGTATCTTGGGATCAAGTTAAAGCATTGAGAGTTGAAAAAACCATCACGGTAAAATATTGCATAAGAAAAGTTGTTTCTGAACATTAATTTAAATAAATATACAGACGGAAAGTCTCGTCAAGAAAACCGTCATTATTTAATATCTTATTATAACACATTTATTAATGATATGAATATAAGAACAACATTTCAAGCAGCTAGAAATGTGATCTTGTATAACAACTAACAACTATATTCCCAGAATATACCATGAATTGTATAACAACTCACAACCATGATAATATAATTTTTGTAAGTTGTTTTTTTATAAATAACTCTACTAAGGAAATTGAGTTTTTTGTTTATTTTTATTATAATAATAAAATACATTTATATTGTGCAGTTATTTGTTGTTTTTTATATATTTATTACATTTATAGCATTTACAATTATGGTATTATCATTGACAATATTAAATTATAATAATGTATTATTATTTATTAGCATGGAATATTATTACGTATTATCAACAGTTAGTTTTTTTTTAATAATATTAGCAAGAGATAGTCTTATTTAATCATATTATTATTTTGCTGTGAAGACTGCGAAGATACTACTATAACTTAAGGAAGAAGTTGAACTAAATAGTAATATTTAAATATTTGATTTTAAACATCCTATCTAGGTACATATATCAATTACATTTTTTTTCTTATATTTCGTAATAGATATCTCGCTCTCTATTTTTCGTCGAACATGCTCGGATTTGTACTATTCAGCAGACTTGCAGACTTGCGCCATACAGTTATAAAACTTTATAAATAAAGTATAAACGTGTTTCTGCTCTTGGTATAATAACACAGATTTTACAATAAGAACACATTTTAACAACAATTAAATTAATTCTACTTAGTTATAATTTATTTAGGTACCTACATGAGTTACAGTGTAAAGTTGAATTTAGAGAGTACAAGAACCCAACAACAGTCCTAACTTTGTATTCATTATACACGTACATTTTGGCCTGTAATCGTTTTTATAATTATTACGTATTGTGTTTAAAAATTTGGTTTTTAGTGGTTTTAAATGGAATAAAATTATGATTTATTGTATTCTTAATTTGTTTCCTGGGAAATATCAATAACATCCATGTAGGTACCCATATATTTGTACTCTTATTCTATACAGATTCTTAAGTCCACGATATATCCATAGTACCTATAACTTACAAATAAATTAAAATGAGTATACTAAACTTTTGACTTAAAACATTTTTAATTATTTGTATGATACAGTATTAGGTAATAATAATACATAACTTTATGTTTTTAGATTATTTTTAAGTCACTAAATATTGTTTTCCATTCTGTGTCATTTTGTTAATAATTTATTAAATCTAACAATAGTACCTACCAACGTATAATAAAAATAAAAATGTCGACATTATGTAGTATAAAAGGAAAACTCATTTTTATGGGTAAACGAGGAACCCTTCAGAGAATACAATCATGTTGTCACATCATTTATCATTATTGCATTGACTTTAGTACCAACAATATGTCTGGCGACTGGCATGATGTTAAGATTGATAAACATTGGTAAAATAATATTTATTTAAGAACCAAATAAACTCAATTAATCGACGGAATATCCACTAAGAATATTATATAATATGTACTAACTATATAATTATAATTATAATTTCAAAAAAATAAAATAATATGTATCATTACATAATATGTAGGTAGGACGGTACCTAGGTAATATATATTATATTTTTTCACGGTTTGAGACCTTTTTACATTAATATATACAGTTTATGTTTACATATGACAATAATTAAGTGTAAAATGGCAACAATATTTAAAACATCATATAATTATGTAAATTAATTATAATTAAAAAATTAAATTTGTGTCTACATTGTCGTTTGACATTTGTCACCTTAATGACTCGTTTGCTAAGTATTATTAGGTACCTTTATTCATCCTATTTCATTATATTATTTATATTACTTTTCATGCAAAACACAAAATATATTAATCAAATTTACAATAGGTGACTAATATTTAATTAATAGATTAAAACATTACATTGAATATTTAACTTTGAGTTTATTACAATTTAAAAAAAAAATGTGCATAATTAAAAATTCTAATTGTTTTTGTATGCTTTAAATACTTATAATCGTATTGTGTGCCTGACGCCTGTGTGAATTGAAGATACTATAATACGTTTTAAGTCGTTTTTATATAAAAAGGAGATAATAATAAATACAAAATACGGAATTATATCCCCTATGTTAAGTTATAAATAAATCTCATTGGTTATAGGCATTCAAAAATGTTTAGAATAACCTGATACGAGGAAAAACGATTCCTATAGGTAATAAGGTGATAAATGTGTTTACTATGTTCGATTGGTTAGACTTTAGCAAAATATATTCCATGAGAAACGTCGATTACCGTTCTTGGGTTCGCAATCTTTACGACTGAATACGTAGGCAAAAGGGGAATCGTGAATACCGAAAACAAAAAGGCAATGATATGGAAATATTATAACAGATAACGAGTGCGGAAGATACGTCCTGTACGTACTTCGCCTTTGTTGTAAATCTAAATCTCACAGAGTACTCCTCACAACGATGCTTGTGTTCATTATTTTTCTCCATGAAACACGTTTACCTCTTACCTTTTTTTTTTCTTGAGTCTTATGCTACTATATACTTTTTTGTTTACCACCAGTTTTTCGTTACAAAATCTACCCTATTCACTAGTCCATGAATTTTGTGCCCAATAAAAATTCTATACCTACATAATTTAGTTTCTATGGAGACTAAGTCCGCTGCAAACCATATTAAGATGAATGGTAGGTATCGGTAACAATTGGATCTTCATGTTATTTATGCATATGTAACAACATATACATAATATGATATGTATTATATTATCTTAAATAAATGTATATACTATATAATATTATAGTATAATATATATCCACTAGGAGTCTGGATGACACGGTATAGGTAATGGGATACGAAAATTAAATGCCTATATATTATAGAGTGGGATGGGTGCCAAAGTTAGTAAAGCACCACTATTTCGTAATTTTTTTTTTTACCCCCAAGAATTCATAACTGATATGGTATGGATTTCGCATGTAAATGTATGCTATATTCCCCGTAAGTTTACCCACTTTTACGGATACACTGTGGTGTTTCACTACATGAATCTGTAGAACTATAGTGAACTGTATTGTCACATCGTTTTCACCATACTCTGCCATACTCTGAGTGCGCCAAAAAATTAAAGTGAATAAACTTACAGTGCATAGAGTATAGATCAATATGATTTCAAAAAATATATGTAAACTTTGGATACTTGCGATATTTTTCAATTACGTTTAGGCTAATAATTTTTGAAAAGTAAATTAATTTATAACAACTAAACTTCAATAACGTTTTAAACTAAAATAATTATTGACGAGACATTTTTTAAAAATCATAATACGTGTACCTTATTTCTTTAAATTAATCTTAGAAAGTCAAGCGTACAAATAGTAACTACAAGCAATAGACAGTATTTTCTTGATAAAAGGATTTTACACTTCGGCTTTATTAATTATTTTTTTCCTAGAAGTATTATTTATTAATTATTTAATTATAATTTATAACATTAAATTGTAATATTGTATTTATTGTGTCATACATTATTTCAACTATTACCTACCAGTTTCCAGTTCTATATTAAAAACACCAATTCCTTATTAACATTTGGAACAAAATATAACTTTTCTTAATGAAATCTAAATTAAATTATGAAAATACAAAGATATTTTTCGTAAGATGTTGTCGTTTTATTTTATTACAATTGTTTTAAAAGAAAAAATGTTATGCTTAGACACGAGACCCTACTTACGTCTAATTTTTATCACAACGATTATATTATTCAAAATATTTTGTTATTTTTTGTTAAAGAAAATATTTTGAAGCTACTTATCTCATACCACTTTCACTCAGGTACCTAGGACACCTGGTGATTCATGATGTTAAAATTGTCAATAATAATCATTATCTGTTTATACAAGCCAGTATGGTAGAAAACGTTATTAGTTTAGAATACGTCAAAAATCCATACCTCAGGACTTTTTTATTTACTTTTCTATGTATTTTTTCTTTCTTATTTTTATTATTATTATACCGATGTATCAATACGTCGCCATGCCGTATCAATCATAAGTGACTTTGATTAAAAATTGAAACTAAAAAGAAAAAAATGTACATTGCCTTCAATATGTCAACAATAACCACAAAGGAATGTTAGTGTAATGCTTTTTAGGAAATATATCAGATGATAAATTTAAGGTCGGTTGGAAATAATTCACAAAAAAATAACTACAACATTGGCTATAATTACACAATTTAATATAACATAATATGCTGTATAATAAATATAATTTATTGCTACAACCTACCTACTACTAAATGCATTATCAGTTAGAATAAGTAACGACTAACAAACAATTTTATTTATTCAAAAAATAAATTTAACAAAATATTATAATATCTTACAGTAAATATGTTGTTTTGTTTATAATGTAAAGTTTGATCTATTTATTTTTATTATCCACTGAAGAAAAAATATCAATCAAATAAGAATTCAATTTAATGATAAGATTTAGACCTAGCTATAATTAATTTCAAATTCTACGTAAAATATTAGTGGGTTATAAGTTTACGATTAATATGTTATTGATTAGTGAAGTCTGTACACAATACATGTACTACAAATTACAATAGTGCATAAAACTACATACGACATGTCTGAAAATTCAAAATTTAGAAATCTTTTTCGCTTATTTATTTTAAAATTTTATGGACGTACAATTTTCAATTTAAATTTTATATCATATAAGCTCAATTAAATTTAAAGGAATTAGTTTTTCTTCTTTTGATACTATTCAATTCTACAATCGTTATGCTAAATGTTAAGAGTTTTATAAACAGTGTAATTGTTTATACCAAAATATATGGTATTTAACTATTGACTATCCACACGTTGATCCTATATAATGCTACTTCTAGTTTTCTATAGTTTACAATATATATTTATATTTTTTATCATTACAAAGAAAGAGCACATATCGAGGTACTATTTTTTTTTTTTTATAATTTTCTGATAAAATGAATATAAATTATAAGGCCAACTGTACAAGCACATCTGTTTAATTATTTGATCCCAAGAGTAAGATTTATTTGCTTTTAAAATGAATATACGACAGAGTTAATGTGAAACGTTGATGTTATATGGAGTGTAAACAAAGTAATTTCAGTGTATACAATATAATAGTATGCGAAACGAATCGTTAATACCCAAAAAGGTACTTTCAAAACGTTGTTTAATTATTATTATTGTAGTTTTAAACGATTTCGCAATTTAAAAACAAAATATGCTTTTAATAGTACTATAATGATGTTTAGTGAAGTCTTATTATTTTATAAATAAATACAATTAAAACTCTATCTGCGTGTATTATATTTTTTATTTATTTTTAGTTTTTTATACGTTACAAATAAACTGAAGACTAATGTTTATACTCGTAGTTAATATTGGAGGATTAATAATAAAATTGTTCAATACAATGATGATCTTTACTTAAACAATCAGTAAACCGTTTAACCGTATTCATATCTTGAACATTTATTGCGGCGTGTAGTGTGTACCAAACATTTGAAAAATTATATTTCACTATATTAAAAACTAAGTTGCGCACAAAACAGTGTTGTATAATTAGTACAGTATTAAGACTTGAGTGCAAAACTAAAATCTAAGGTACTGTGTACCTAACCTAAAAACCATAATTAAATAACACGGAAATATCACATGATATATAATACCTATATTATAGGTATTTATAATTTATTTATTTTTATTGAGAATTAAGAATTCAACAACTGGACCATTTTCCTGTATTTATATTTACATTGACAAAATATAATATTGATTATAATTATTGGCTTAACTATATATAATTAATTGTTTAATATGTGTTATATGAAGATTAGTACAGTGTCGGTACAGTGGTACAATATGATTGAGCGAGTTGTAATTTATATTATGATATCTCAATGTTAATATTAATAAGCCATCGAAGATTAACGACTTCATGAATAGTTTAAAATTATAAATGATCGGAAAATCTGCACAGAATTTTCAAAACTATAAAAGACTTGTGTAAAATTCAATCCAAGTTAAACAATAATTCCTGTATAAATAATATTCAATTTCATCTTTTAAGAAACCCAAAGTTATTTTAGAACTATAGGTATCAAACATTTAAAAAAAAAATAATAATATTACATCTTTCATAGAATTCGCCTTTTTATGGTTTCGTGCTGTTTCCGACGAGTGTTATTACCACCGATCTTACAGTTCATAACTTCTAAATGTTCCATCATTAAAATAAATACAGTTTTTTTTTTATCCGATCAAAACTTCCCAAGTTAATTTTGACGTAATACTTGATAACGTGGTTTTACAATCATCGGAAATAGTATCACGAAGCTATCCAATGTTCAAAAATCGTCTAAAATGGCCCGATTTTGACTATCGTTGGAAATAACACGACTGCAGCATAAATATTTTACAAGCTAGCTAGGTTAGGTTAGGTTTAACAATATGTATATAGTACAGGGATGGCCACTAACCTTAATTTTGAGAACCGCAAATTTATAAAGCTAACTTGAGGCGAGCCACATTGTAAATCTTTATAAAATTAAGACACATTTTTAATTTTATATCAAATGAAGGAACATTTATTTTTTCACTACACTACTATATTTAGATTTAACGAATTTAACTATTTAAGCGTTGAGTATAAAGATTTACACACATAAGTAAAGTCTCAAAGGTCGAAATAAGTCTCTTATCACACACTTTTGTAAGTGAGTATTTTTCTTCTGGAACATATAGGCTACACATACTAAACATCTCGCCATTGCCACCGGTCCAGTTTATAATAACAACTGTAATGATTACGAAACCGACGGCGATAAAAACACTATCTTACGATTCTAACGGAATTATATTTATTAATTTTAGTCCAAGCTTGGTTCAAAAGCCACACGAAACTGATTTAAGAGCCGCGTTTATGAGTAATGACCTGTGTGCAATGCATATGGCATTATGGCATAGGTATCAGGTTCTTAAATCAGTAGTTGGCTCAGAGTATTCTTTCGTATTTTATAATAGTCAGGTAAATTTGAATTCAATGTGATAACTGATAACATGCATATTTTCCTGATTTCTACTAAAAACCGTGACATAGCCCACACGAGGTGAACATCCACTTTCTTACCATTCCAAAATGAATACAATCGATGAGTTCATTGTGATCTGTTATTTTTGTATAAATAATATACCTGAGGTAATGGAAAATACAGCCCTATAAGGTTGAACGAAAATGTTCCTGCCATATTTATCAATTTAATTTTTTTGATTTAAAAATTAAGCAAACAACAAATTGTTTAGTGAATTACCATAACTACATTTTTTCTATGATATGATAATTTACTTATTTTTTTTTTTAAAAACAGTTGTGATATCATAATAGTTAATAGTATGTATTCTTTAGTGCTATATCAGAAATTCATGTTTTTGTATCGGTGTATTATAATTTTCCAGAAGGTTTCTGTGACAACAAGATGGATTGCTTTTTCACAGTTCCAATAAAGATTTTAATAAACGACACTTGCTGGTGTGCATGTATTGAGTTTAAGGGTTGTGACGGCCGTTAAAAAAAGTCCAACGGCTACAAGCAATGTCCGTATTTCCTTAGCAACCCATCTCTCTCTCATCTTAGGCGTATTTTTAAATATTTCACAACATGTTATTTGTTAAAGGATTAGGATGGTAATGAAATTGTTTTTTTTAGCGTGTCACTACAGTAGATCAATAGATAAATGCACTCAACGATATAATGGACAGTGTTCGGACTTATCTAGATACATTTATCTAGATGAATATCTAGATAATTATTTGTTCATATTTTATCTTATCTAGATAAATAGTTACAAGGTATCTAAACGTTCATCTTAGATAATTTTTATACTAATCTAAATAAATTCATCTAGATACATTTTTTATTAATAAAAATCGGGAAATTGTACAAACGCATTTTAAATATTTATACAGATTCTCAAACCAAGTTCATAGCTTATAAATAATGTAATTATTTTTATTTATATCATTATTATTATTATGTTCCTAGAGCCCAACTAAAATATTATACATAAATTTAAAACCTATTAAAAAAAAAATTGTATCTTTTTTATCTAGATAAAAAGTATTTATCTTTATCTTTATCTGGATAAATATTAGTTAAGTTATCTTTTATATCTATCTAGATACATATGAGTTGCATTGTCTTTATCTTTATCTAGATAAAAAAATACTTATCTAATCCGAACACTGATAATGGAACATCTTGATAAAACATTTTTTTAGTATTTCGTGTCATATTAAAAGTGTATAATAGTTCATGAAAAAATATGAAATCAATAAAATAAATATAAATAAGTATTAAAATAGTATTTAAGAATAAATCCATTTGTTTATAAGGAATGAAATAAAAATAATAATCACTTCCTGGAGTCTGATCAAAAATCTAAATTATTAAGACCACCTTCAATATTTATTTAATAAATAATGTTGAAAATTATAACTAACAAATTATTTTACTCTTAGACTTAGAATAAAGCTAATATTTTTTTTTATGATTTTCTATTTTAGGAATGACAGTTAAAAAATTTGAGTATTCATGTGGCTGCGTCGATTGGAAATGTCGTATTTATAGTATTTTATAATATAATATGCCAAATTTTTTAATATCTTTGATGTTATAAACACTACAATTTGAAACACATCTTATAAACGCTATACTATGGTGAGCCAAACTTAGTACCGTCTTATAGATGTGATAATTTATTATTGCATTCAAATTCAATACTAAAATATAAAATGTTCCAATTTATAGCGACGAGGTGAGTAAATCAAGACTCAGTTCGTAATAAATTCTTCTATTAGTTATATTTATCCAAATACTTCATAATACTGAATAATATATTAAATAAATAAGCCACCATTCTATGAAATTTCACTTTATTGTAAAGAAAATCCATAAAATATTTTTTTAATTCAAATATATTTAAAAACATTATTATTATAAAATTGGGATAATATTTACGTATTAAAGATTTTATGAATTTTTGTCGGATGGCACTACTGAGTGCCCTCCCTTATCTGTCAGTCTCGCTATGTAAATATCTTAAATCAAAATTACTTATTGTACAGATGTTGTATAGATTGTAATTAAATATTTTTAATAAAAAATATCATGAATTTTTAACTACAAAATACTTGCATAATTTCGTAATTTTGACAACACTAATAGAAAAACGTGATCCTGTGTTTTTGATTTCTTTTTAATTGCTGAAAGAACAATACATTTTACGAGTTACGTTGCTTACATTTTCAAACTAATTGATTTACAAACAAAAACATTCCCGTTTTTTCCGTTTTAAGTATAATATATTAAGAATTTTACTTTCGACCCCCCGATATACCAACTAATTCCAACTTTCTACTAAAAATAACTCTCAAAATTGACTATAAAATTGCTATAAAAATGTATGATTGGCACAAAAAATACCTTTTATCATTTTAAATAAAACCAATACCTCATTTTTCTGCTCATAATCTAAAAATCATTCAGTAACTTTTTGTGAGACATTATTTTTATTTTGAAAACAATGTTACTGTGATTTCATATTGTGTATATAATTGGTATAAAAGAAAATATTTTCTAGTCGTTAACTATAGTGAATTCTAATTGTGTATGCCATGATGAAATTGTTTAAATTTCTTTGACACAGCGCTGTGGTTATAATTTATAGCTTACATCCCAACAGATGACAAAATCATTATATGAAATTTAAAGATAACTTAATTTATGATAGTCAATTTGAGATGTTTATATTTATTTCCGAACTGTTGTATCGATGATATAACTATAGTAAAATAATGATTTTATAATATATAGGTAATAATATTTATTTATGTCTTAATTATGTCAAAATATTATAGTACAATAATTATTAATAATATATCAATATAAATAAGTTGAATGGTAGTCGAAGAACAGCTAAATATAGGTAATTTAATCGCAATCATCGTATATCTTGATATATCCTGATTGTGCTGACTGCTACTATATAATTGATACACATATTGACATATTTATTTGAATACAATATATTCTTATTGTGCAACTGAGTAAAAACTATTATAATATTATTAAACGATTGTTTATCTTAATAGAACTACGATGCTATTGAATTACACAATAGATTATAATCTGAGAAATTAAATTTATCGGTTGTATACATACAACGAGTGGAACAAATGGAAAAGTTTTCTGGACTACAAAGTCATAAATTACAAATTAGAATTTTGCGTTCTTTAATTCATCGATCGATGTCAACAGAAACTTTGAGCTCTTTGTAGTACGATGGGTTAGTAGGAAAGAATTAACGATGTTAGGATACATGGCTCTTATAGTCATTGATTTCGAATTAATAGGTTATACACACAATGCATACACACTTACAAATACACATATACACACCTACATAAACGTCATACACGCACACACATACCAAAGGCCTTTTGTGGGTTTAGAGTTTCGACGGGCTGCCGTGGCACAAAACGGTGTTAACAACACAATTGGCCAAGTTTGGCCGTTTGAACTTTTCACGATAGATAGTTTTGACTAAAACGAACGACGCGACCGCCACGGTGGTGGTGGATGTAAACACCGTCACAAATTCTTTGTACAACAATATCGTCCACGTATCGGATATAATAGCACATTGCGGATGCAAATATAGAATTACAGTCACCGTTTAATAATGTAGGTATTAATTAATATAGTATAGTGGTATATTTCGATATAATATGCGTATCCGTAGTTCGACGATTCAAGAATATTAAGCAGATTCATTAAATAACAATAAATTTAAACAGTTTAAAAAAATTACTAAAATAGAATATTATTATCATAATAGCTATAATATTAATTTAAAACCAGTATTAATTTTTTTTTATTATTATTAGCTTCAACATATTTGTTTATTATCCTTGTGTACAATTTTAAATATAATTATGCAGTTTGGTTTCAAATAACATCTGTGAAAAACATAGGGCGAGCTCTTTTTACAAATATTAAATACACATATAAATTATAGAAATAGAGAAGCTATCATGACAGCAGGTAGCTAGGGCAGGACCTGCAGGTAGCTTAACCTAAGCTAATACCTAAGAAAGCTTTAACGCCATTAACCCGTATTTCAATAATTGTTCTGATCACAAATTACGGTCATCTCATTACTAGATATACCTATACATGTGATTGAACCCACATTAAATCTGTATTAAATTAAATTAGTTTTAGATGTTTTGAGTTATTTATTTTATCAGGAAAATACGTTAAAGTACCTTGAAATGGCTCAGTGAGTCACTTTTAATTAGTATTACCTACACTATTTAATTTTACTATTTTATAAGTTATATTGCATAATTAATTATATCACAGACAACGCACTCAGATTGCATTTTGTTTAATATTTAATTGTTTGAATATGTTTTACTTGTTCTATTTTTGATGATTTAATTGCAAAGCGAATATAAAATAATTAAATTTCAATCAAACGGTAAATTTACAAATTTAATTTTTGTTTACAGTTTACAGTAACCTAATGTCAAGATCCTAAAGAAAAAGCACTCTGTGCTTTAAGTTTCTAAGCATCGCATTTTTACAAATAACAGTAATGAAAAAAGAGGGGTAAGTGGGACGTGGGTGTCACTCTGTTATACAGTAGTTAACAAGTTGACCCTGACCACTGTAACGGATGGTTTTAAATTTGAATTCAATGATATAAAACGATTTTAGGTATTCAAAAAACGATTCTGAGCTAAGGCAGAAGTTTATCAGCCTATAATATTACTATAAGTGTATTTGATGACATTATTGTGATTAAAGTAATTAATTTTACTATTAGCCATTAGGCATTAGTACAACAGAAGGTTAAATTCATTTTTCCAAAAAATTACGTTTGAAAATATCGTTGTGTGTATAAAATAAAATAATATACTCTAAAAGTTTCATATACCTACGAATAATATTCTTAAATTACAACATAGTAACTAAAATTTTTAAATCATAGCTAATAAAATGGATGTTTTAAAAACAATTATCAATAATACACACATTTGTACATTCTATCTACACAATAGTATACAAAACATTAAAATCTGTGGACTTATAAAAATTACTTAATCATAAGTTATAACGTATGTCATGTCTTTAAATATTTATTACACTGAGTCACTATAATAAAATGTTTACGCAGGTAAATTTGGCGCAAATGGGCTGTTGGAAATAACATACCTACCTATACCTACTTTATTTTGGTATGAATAGGCTGTATCGAAAACAAATTTTTTTTGGCGCAAATGGGTACTTACAATTTAACTATGTTTCAGATATAAAAAACATATATTTAAGATTAGCAGTTGGGTATATTTTTTTTACTAATGACGAACTAAAATATTGTATCACTTTGCACTTATACAATTATTAAATACATATATTTACAACCAGTATAGATGATGAAGTAGAAAATCGAAGGAATTTTACAGTCACAAAAAGTGATGACATACTAAAAAAAAATATTGTAAAATCAATACATACATCGCTCAGCTCTGAATCTAAAATGGGCAAATAGGTAATTAACCGCTCTGCTGTACGGTAGCTGGTGTCAAATATCAGATATCTTCATTAGTCACTGTCAATCGTTTGTGAAATACTAAAATTTGAATTCAATGATAAATCATAATATGAAAAAAATTATTAGTGAAAATGATCTGTCGGTTACATTACTAAATATATTTTATATTTTACATTTATATTTATACTAAAATTATTAATTTTTCTAATAGGTACGTTAGGCACTTAGTTGTTAAACCATATAAAAAGGCAATACTTTACAATTAATCTAAATATTTTGAAAATGTCATTGGTTACGAATATAATAATTTACGAAAGAATTTCAAGAACTCACAAATAGTTTTGAATTACAATAAAATAACTAAAATCATAATTCATTGACTATTTTTCAAATGACTAATTTTTTTAAAATTAGAACTTCAAAGGCTAATAAAAAAAATCACTGTTATTATGTATTTTAATATTTTCAAATATCCATAAGAACAACTTATGTGGATCTTGTATTCTACAAGTTCAAACGCAGTCTAAATATTTTGAAAATATCATTGAGTGTAGAAGACGATGACCAAGTAACAAGATCCTCTAAAGTACCAACAAGTTTCACTATTTTAAGGTTGAACATTGAAGCATTTTTACTGCTACAAAAGGGTTAAAGGTGATGAAAGACAAAATATAAATAAATTAGTTTAACAAAAGTAACAAAAACACAGAACTTTTAGTTAGGTAATATAATTTATGATGCTATTGACAACTTTGATAATACATCTGATATCGAAGTAAAGGACATTTTAACAACAATTTAGATAATCATATTATTATTTTATAATTTTTTTATCATATTTATTCACGTGTGACATTATAATAATATAATTTCATAGCTTAATCTACATAAGAAAATATATTGAAACATTTTATCTAAAATGTTGATGATCGTATTATATAATATTATACTATTATTATGTATTATTTACGCATTATTTTATACCGTAATGTAGGTACAATTGTTTTTCTATTAATAAATGTACATCACACATGTTCTAATTTTTTGTTTAAATTTGTAACATTATTGGTTAAACAATTAATAAATTATAAATAAAAGTAAATACTTAATTTATCATTGTTATTTATATAAAATATTATTTCGCAAAAGTTATTAGTTGCTATTACATTAAGTAGAAACAATGTCCCTGATATTTCATGAAATAGTTAAAATTAAAATTATAATAGTGCTTATTTTGAGTATATTTTTTTTATCCTCCATTAAAAACACAGAAAATTAGAATATGATTACTTTTAATTTTATTATTGTTTATAAAATTATTACATGGATATAAAAAGATAAATTACATTGAGCGTGACAATAAGTTTATTTATTTTACAATGATGTGTATTTTTTTTCGTGTCTCACATAACCTTTTGACTTTTGAAGCAGTAGAAATCCTTCGATCTTCAACGTCAATATCTTTTCTGACAGGAAATTGAATCTTGTTGCTATTTTGAAAAGAATCAAATGTAAAAATCCCGGTACTTGACTTGAATAAACAATATTTTTTTATTTACATATGGAGTTCAAGTTTGATGAAATTAAGCATTTAAACGAAGAATCAAGAGTGGTAAAAATACCAGCACTTAACTTGAATAAGCAATATTTTTTTATTAAAATATTTTAAAATATTTTTAGACAAAATCTAATTTAACCTTCTGTATAGTAGGTACTGACTAACGCTACTACGCTTCGCTTAATATTAAATAAATTACCTACTTTAATCACAATAATATCGTAAAATATACTTACTATACTATACAAAAATTTTAAAATAAAAATTAATTATAAATACAATAAAATAGAAATTTGTTTAGTGAGAAAAATGACAAATCTTGCTCTCGATTAACTGTTTAAAATTGGGGATCTGGTTAGTGCATGCTATCTTCATAATCATTTCAAGATGTTTGTTGGTTGTCTGGGATCTGAACTTATTTTTAATAAAATTCATTTTTGAAAAAGATGACCCAATGACCCAATTAAAGTTTAGATAAGATATGCAAAGCGACCAATTTATCAACAGTTGTCGGGAAATCGGTGAAAACCAATAATATTTAACAAAAATAATAATTTACAACAATAACACATAGAATATAGATTATAGAATGTTGTCGTAATATGTGTTTTTATTTTTTGTCTACGGGCCGGATAAAATTTGTTCGTGGTCCGCCATTTGGTGACCCATGTTCTTTACTATATATATAATATATAATATACAATATTATAGGCTCTTCACTCAGAATCATTTTCACATACAATAATTTTATGTTATTGAATAAAGATTTCAAATGTAATACATCCACTTCATTAACTGCCTACTAATGTATAACAGAACGTTACCCACTTGCCCCCTTTTATTTATGATGGCCACATATTATGAAGACACATTTTGTATACGTAGTTGTGAACGAGGTCCCGAACAAAGCGTTTGATCGGGGTCACCATACTGAAAAGTAGACTGTATGTTTATAGTTTATACGTCATACAGAAAGATATACATGAAAATAATGTAAATGATAAAATACAAAAATAAACAAAATTAATTCTAATATCCAGGACAAAATATTAAATAATGTTTACAATGTAGTGCTAATACTCTCATTATAATGTTATATGCATTTATGAACAAATATGCAATAATCCTCTAAAATGCAAAATATGCAATATACAATTTAGTGTTTAAATTCGGTGTAAAATGAACCGTGGACATTTTAAAACCCCCTAGACGTGCATACACTTAGTACAAATATGCAAATGCATATAATTCTGGGCACTACTAATAAGTAATGATTAATAAAATCTTACCACGTACGGCGCCACTGCAACAGCCGACAATAAAATTACACGGCAACCACCAACACAAAATGATAAATTATATCGTGACACAATTACGCGTAACTACCAACGCAAAAGGAATACTACTCATTTGACCGGTCGCGGCGGCTCGTGTATATAAGTTAAGCCAGCCCTAATATAGGTGAGGGAATGGAGGGACAGGGAGTCTGTCACGTTTGGAATATCCGGGCGTTATAGTAGTGACATGGACGTATCTATAGAGCGATCGAGAACATTCTCGATCATTCTAGAACTGTCCCCAATCCTCCCGCCTTTGAAAGGACACCTTCAAAATGTACAAACTAAAAATAAAGATTAATGAATTGTTCTAGATACTTGTACCTTTTACAAAACTATGAGTATATTATATAAAATTGTCTTCAAAAATGTTTTTCATAAAATATAATGTTAGTCAAAATAGGACCCTTCTAATCAGGACATAGGCAACTTCACTAATTTCACCACTGGACACTTGAAAGTTCCTGCTGTCTTCGACGTCATAATGTGCACAACTTCTTCTGCACCTGGATGGACGACAATCATCCCTCCTGATTGTCATAACATGAGGCCGTCCCGCAGACTTTACGACCACCAAGTCAATGACTTTCAAATTTGTATTTTGGCTTGACCACTTTTGGCGTCCTTGCAATGTCTGAAAATACTCATTTGTTCATCGTTTCCAGAAACATTGTTGTGCTTGTTTGATCAGCTTCCATCTAGTTAGGTGGTTGATTTTAACGTCCATCAAGTTTAGCTCTAGAATTGCCATAAGTCCTATTAAAAAGGTTGTCCTATTAAAAAATACCCAGGTGTTAATGCACATAAGTTGTCTGGGTCATTGGAAACACTTGTAAGTGGACGCGAATTTAATATCCCTTCGATATGAATAATTAGCGTGGTCAATTCTTCCACGGTCAATATATTTTTATCACCGATGACTTTTCTCAAATGAGTCTTGACGATTTTTATTACCACCTCCCAGATTTCTCCACAAAAGGTTGATTAAAATACCAATGACATAGGATCCTACTTAGGTAGTAGAGTGTATCGGGTCTTTGCCTTGTGGAATAAAGATTTCAATTGCCAATTAGCACTCACATAATTTGTTCCAAAATCAAAGCGTATTTCAACAGGTATTCTATGACAAGCAGTGAAGCGATCGAAGGCGGCAAGAAACGCGTCCATATATAGGTCGCTTACCACATCTGGATGGATTATCTTTACTGATAGACACACAAATAGACCAAGATAAGCCTTATTAATGTTAGCACCTCATCGACGGCTTTTTTCAGATTAAATACATTTTTTTTTTAAGGATAACTTAGTGATTTAACTAATTCAAGTATGGATAAATAAAAACAAGTTTACTTGAGCCACCAATCTTGATGGCTTGAGCTATGTTTAGCAGTATTTTTGCTATAGATCCATACATTTTGACAGTGATGGTACTGATAATTTGTGTGAAAACAATTACTTGTGGGAAAAATCATTTATTATTTTCAAATTAATATCAAAATCTTCGAAGATGTGAATTTCACCTATCAAAACTAGCTGTATTTGCATGTACATGATCTGATTCAACCAGAAATCGAGCATCCAACAGACAGGTAATTCAATTTATTACAACGAACGGCTCCCCACTCGCTACGCCTCTGAATAACTAATTAAATAGTAATAATAAAGACGTTTCAAGCCGCCTATGCCATACATATGGTATTTGGCGTTGAAGTCGCCGGCCGCGATCAACTAGTCATTATTATGATTTAATACAGGTCATTTAGCTCTAATGCAGAGTTTGGGGGTTTGTAAGCCGCAGCTATATTGTATGAGCTACTGATGATTTGACCTCACCCATTTGGCTTCCTTGAACTTGTATAGCTTATATAATCGGGCCTGCTGAATACGATAGAAAAATCGGCTGATTCGTAAACCTGCTTGAAGGGGGAAGGGTGTCTCAAAAATCAACCGACTTTAGCGCATCAGACGCCAACATCAAATGATTTGAAATAATTAAATGTTGTTATAAAAATTCGGTTGATAAAAATTCAGATTCCAACATATAAAAAACAATTATAAATTTTATAAAACAAAAAAATTATAAAATATAATAATTTTATAATTTTGTATAACATTTTAATTAATGTTCAAATTGTTTTACATGTTAGAATCTGAATTTTAATTCACACCTTCCCTATCCATGGCCGTACTTGATGAGTTAGTATGTTGAATGGGTGGGTTCCAAATTCGTCCCTAAGCCCTCTGAGTGTCGTATTTTGAGGGTTCTGCGCTGTGTATATGGTGATGGTTATTCCGTTACAAATTATACTGCTCTACGTTAATGTTAAGTGCAGTACCACCATAAAAATTTTTATTTTTTAAATTCACCCAATCCATTATTTTTGAAAATAACACGATTGCGATTTAAATAGTCTACTAAATAATTTATATGAGCTGACGACTTAAATTAAAAATTTGAAAATACTAGGTATAACATAATGAGTACATAATATTATAAACTAGTGTCATTGAAATACCTAGGTAATTTATTATTAACCAAATGTTTTTGAAAGTCGCCAAGCTAAGTTCAATTAATTAATTAAAAAGAATATTTTTTATATAATAATTGGACATTTTAACAACAATTCAGTCGATCTTATTATAATTTATTCACGTCTGATATATATAATGTTATAATTTCATAAGTTAATGTACATGAAAAAAAAATTCAAATATTTTATCTAAAATGTAGATTATCGTATTATATGATAAAATATTAATGTTATCTATGTATTATTTACTCACGTGCAATTGTATGCTGTATTGTACAATTTTTTTTTAAATATATGTACACCACAGATGTTCTTTTTTTTTGTTTTAATTTGTTACATTATTGGGTAAACAATTAATATATAACACATAATAAAGAAAAATGGATACTTAATTTATAAATGTTATTACAATAAAATATTATTTCGCAAAAGTAATTGGTTTCTATCACTTCAAGTAGAAACAATATTCCAGATATTTCAAGTAATAGTTAAAATGAAAATTATAATAGTGCTTATTTTGAGTATATTTTTTTACCCTTCATTGACAACACAAGGTAATTAAATTATTATTTTTAATTGTATTACTGTTTATAGAATTATTACATGAATTATAAGGATAAAATATGTCGAGCGTGGCAATAAATGTACTGATTTTATTATGATGTGTGTTACTTTTTTGTGTCAGATTAACCTTTTGATTTTGAAGCCGTATAAATGCTTCGATATTTGACTTCAATATATTTTCTAATAAGAAATTGAATCTTGTTATAATTTTGTGAGGGGGTCAAAAGTAAAAATGTCCCAGCACTTGATTTAAAATTTAAATAAACAACATTTTTTTATTGACATGAAGTATATATTGGACGAAATTAGTCATTTTAACGAAGAATAATGATTTTAGTGATTTTATTATTCATAACCTAATAGTGAATTTTGTAACTATATTTTAGTATAGTAGTTATGGACCATTCAGTAAACAAACACATCAAAGTATTAACTATTAAATAATTATTTTGTTAGATTTTTTCATTGGTTGAAATATTAAAGTACTTACAGCAATGTATTTAAAACTATACGACCTCTATGAATAACTATGATATTTGTTAGCTTTAAAAAAAGGTATTCTCTATTTTCACTTTTTTTTTGTTTCTTAGATAGTACGGTCGTTGAAAATCAGATAATTTGCAATATAGCTGGAAGTGTCTGGACGAGTACTTATGTTTTCGATATAAACCAACTGCCAGAACGTTGTAATATAATTACAATAGGTCAATATGCTTTTGACCGTGATGATGGTACTAATACCCGTATTATGGAATCAGATAAAGGTAGTTATATACAACTTATATACACGATCATTTAGCGACAATCACGCTGATTTCGTATGTTTGGTGTTTTTGATATGGGAATATACGAAGTCCCACTTGTTATGCAAATCTTTTAAACATTTATGTACTGTTCATGAAAAAAAATTATCTTTGAAAATATTTCGTTAGGCCTTTTTTTTTAGTTAAAAGACATTAAGGGCTAACAGAATGCCGATCTGAAATATTGGCGCATATTATATAAATATCAAATATTGACTTACAGATTACAGATTAGTGGGTAGTGCGCAACAAATGTTATGGCAAACCTCTTGTAATTTATTTCATGATGACTGAAGTATTAACGATGAAAAGAAGGAATTAATTATTTTATTTGTATTTTCCAATATTTATCAAGAATTTATAGAAATTTTCGAAAGGCAAAAAAAAATTTAAAACCACATATATCAAAATAAAAATTTCAAAAAAACTAATAAATGGTATTTCATGGCTATTAGTTAGCTATAATAATATTATTATTATTATTATTAATAATTGAACAAAAATATGAAAATGATAGTGATTATATTCCGCTATTTATTTTTTATAAATATTATACAATTACAAATTTATTATTTTACATAATACCACATCCACAAAATATTATAATTTTTCCTAATGTCAATAGTACGTTAACTAATAGCATTAATTAGAAATAGACATAAGTATTAGTTAACTCATTAAAAAAAAATACTAAATATATTAAAATTGTAATGATTAAAGATGTAATACGAACCTTGATAGAAGCTAATAAACCTGTTTACACACGCATCGGGTTCGTGTATAAAGATGATTGGAGTTCAATATTTGATCCTCCGGATGCAGATGTATTTCAGACGGAAATATTTGATCCATTAGTCAATTTTTTAAATACAATTAAAGTTAATGGTCTTCTTATTAATTGTGAATTCATATACAATAATGTAAGTAAAACAGGATATTAACATTTTATGTTAAATTGTATTTTTAAATTCGAATATTACAATGCTATGTGATTTTTGGATTTTTTTATCTTGAATAATTTTTTAGAGTAGTAAAAATGCGTAGATTTTCGGGACTAACGAGAATTTTTTGAAAGAAATTAGTTGGTAAAAAGTAAAAAAATCCCTATAATTATTATCGTCAAAAACAACAACGAAAAAGGTGTGGGCAAGTGGGTACCTCTCTGCTGTACATTAGGTGTAGTGAGGATCACTGTAATGGATGTGTTAAATTTGAATTCAATGCTATTTTATCATATCATATACCAAAAACGATTCTGAGAGGAGACAGCCTATCAGCTTATATTACTAAATATATTGTATGATATACATTTATATATTGCTCTTCAAGTAATAGTAATAACGCTGATTATAAATAATTTATAATCAATAGAGTAATAGAGTAGGTAGGTAGAAATAATTTGAAAAAAATGTTTTTTTTTTGTACCTCTGACACAATAAGTAGTTGAAATAAAAGTTTTTATAATGGCAGTTCAAAAATATTAAAGATACAAAAGATACATAGGCATGATATTTTGACAAAATTCATCAAGATTACGAAATTTGCATATCATTTTGTTGTTAAAAATATATTGAATGTTAATCAATTAAATATACTTATTTTAGGTTGATATAGATGATTTTGCACAAAAAATGAGTAACTTTGTGACTGCAATTAAAGAAAAAGTAGATAAACTAATAGTTGGTTTAATCATATCTGGTTGGTACTATGAAAGTTTTTCAGATAATACTCGTAAGAAAAAAATATTATTATTCTAAATTTAGAAAATTTGTAAATCACATCTTTATATTCCAATTATATTCTTCAAGTTTTTGATTTTTCAATAACAAATAAAGCATTGGATCTTTATATCATTAATTGGTCAATATTAAACGATTGTGAAGAAGATAAAGATAAAACTGGTATGACTCCAATAACATCCACTACTCCGAATACGACGACTATAGTACGTACCTATTTTTAAAAAAGTAACATTTTATGGCAATTTAAAAAAAAAATTTATATTATTTTCAGGAACAAGTTACTTGTGCCGTGAGTAATTCAGATATGGATAAATCGAAAATATATGCTATGATACAAATGCTTCCAGTAATTCCAAAAAATCTTGTTCCCGAAGGCGAAAAGCGTATTTCAACATATTCTATAGTATGATTAATACTATTATTATACGTAGTTATTGATTTAATGGTGGCTAGTAAATTTACGTTTAAGAATAAAATTAACATGGGAAATTTTTACACGATAATCTTGTTTCTGTTTATTTTTTTATTATTATTATTTTAAGGCATCATTTCATAGTTATTAGCCGCTTTTTACTGTAGGTGGCAGGATATGATTAGTTCGGAACAGATCATGTACATGAGGCGAGGATTCGTTATTAAGAAATCCGGGTGGTCACCCATCGAGGAGCCAGTGACACCACCCGATACTTTACCTCAGAACATTTTAGTATGTAACAGCCAACCACCCTGCCACACCAAGCCCCAATTTTGTTTCTGTTATGGGAACAAACTGTGCCAATTTTTTCAATTAAACCACAAAATTAAGCCACTTATTCTGCCCCCGTTAAGAAAAATTATAATACGGAGAACTATATAAAAGCTACCCATTAAAAAATAACAATTTCACATTCGCTTCTTTAAAAGGTTATTTTATATAATTTTAAATTTATTATAAAAATTATATTTTTACTTTTTGAATTAAAAACTAAAAGATAATTTAATAATTACTTATTTAAAGTTTTAGTCATTTAAAGTTTAGAAGAGTGGATAATTGCAAGGGTTAAATATTATTGTTTTTAGATTTAAAATTTTTGTGATTTTATAATAAAAATCATTATTTCGTTTTCATTACAGTTTTGTGCCTCCGGTCAAGCTGATTCATCTCAATGGTGTACTAACCCTCCAAAACTGTCATATGATCAAGTAAATATATTAAATATTTATTGCACGCGCGAAGTCCCCGTAGATTGGTAATATGACGGAATGTTATCATAGTCGTAAATAAAGTCGGTAATACATAGATTAAGAAAAAATAATAGGAGAATAAAAATAGGAAGAGTAAAGAGAAAAATAAGGTGTGATAGGATAAAATGGATAGTTTTAAAGAAAAGAAAACCATTAAAAACAAGAAATAATTTTGGATCGGGGATAAACTTATATACTAAAGCTTACTTTAACAAATTAAAGTGAATAATGTAATGATGTAGCTGAAAAATTCTTGAAATATGAGTTCTGGTTGGAACACGCACGGGTTGGCATATAGATTAGATATATAGGACTGGTTTTTATTGCTGTCTCAGACGAGAATACACATGCATAAAACTTTTTTGTTGTTATTTGTTGTATGTAATATCGGAAGTGTTATACAGAGTGGTGACATTGATACACACACACACACACACACAATGGGAAATAATAATTTAATAGTATTGAGAGGCAATTATATAAATCTGACATAAGAAAAGGATCGAATCAACTGTTGTTGTTAGGCAGGAACAAGTAAGATGAAATTTCATAACAACAGATCGTGTAAAAGTGTAAACGCGAATGGATCCATCCTTCCTAGATATATTATGATTATTCTTCCATTCTGTTGGTAGCCGGTCGGGTGATTCGATGATAAGGTCCACCACAACATATTTAGTAGATCGATACTACTTCATACATCATACGGTCTTGCAATTTATTGAGATATTGTCTGCTTCAAAATTACCCAAAATATTGCTGACATTGGCAAAGAAATTTGTATCGATTATGGTGATTAGTAGCCCTATATGAGCATATATGAGATCACTTATTAAACAATTACCAGAACTGAGTGCGCAGAGATTATGTTGGTCTGATTATAACGAAATCAAAATCTAGGGTATACTATTTCTCCTAACCATGAGATCAAGCAGGAATGGAACTCTTCAAAGGTTTCGATGTGGATTCCTATTACGTACTTAAGTTACGTTTTAGCACTTTTAATAGCCGCTTCCCAAAGCCCCCCCCCTTTCCCAAATGTGTAGCAGTGAGATAATTAAAATTCCAAAAGCACTCTGGTCTCTGGGTACTCTGTATAATACCTGATGCTTAATGTCTTCACTCAATGATCAATATTGGAGACGACCGCTGACTCATAGGACTCAGTAAACATTAATGAACAATAAGAGTTGATCAAATTATGGAAGTGTCACAGTGGAAATTGGGTTATTCAGTTATGCAGTGGCATACTTTTGAGAAGTATATAATGTGTTACGTTATTTTAAGAGCAACAAAAAGAATAGTACTCAACTCCCTTTTTGCGAGAGTGCCAGTTTAAGGCAGTTGTTCCTTATGTTAACTTCTCCCGGGGAAATAACGTCAAAAATTAAGCCTCATGACGCTATCTCAATCTAGTTAACGAATCTTTACACTTGACGTAATAACACAAAATGGTTGTAGTATTCCAATGGGTGATTTGAACATCATGTTCAAAGCTTAAAACCTATGTAAAATTTCTTCTGGGACCGGAGATTTATCAAATAAATATCATATTTAGAAAATCTCACTTCCAATAATTAATTAATTGGTATTTTAACAACGTTGGTATTCAAATTTACAAGTACTTCTTTTTAAATATTTAAATATTAAAATATTGTTTTTCTAGAATACGAATTAATTTCTAAATTGATTTTGGCATTTTATCTATCTCCCTACATAGTTTGGGATAGTGTTAGGCTATTGTTATATATTTAATTTAATAATTATTTTGTTGTTCATTGTAGGGAGCTTACGCAAAAACATTCTATGTTGGAATTGTCTTACAACAGCTTGATACAGATGATTACGAGAGCAAATGTGAATGTGGCCCATTTCCAGTATCAAACGTAATTATTGATGGATGGACAGGATGTCCTTTTAATGATTGTCCAAAACTAGATCGAAGTTAACCGATATGAATGAAAATATATTTTAAAAAAAAAATTATAACGTTTTACTCTATATACTAGTAATAACGGGTATTTATCAGTATTCTTACTAAATTATCATAAATATACGTGTTTAATTCAATAAAAAATAATAATAATAATAAATCTAACTAAAATTATTATTATGTATTTTTTTTCCAAATATTATAATTTTTTTAAAGCATTAGGTTAATTTTAGTTTATTGTAGCGATCTGTGACTATCTTACTAATTTACCTATCTCAATCACATTATAAATGTACGTAATCATATAATATACGCGCCGCGTAAATATAAATATAATACGCAAGCGCTCGCTCGCGTAATAATAATAATAATAATATCAATGGTACCGCGTATACAGTGCGTGTGTAGTAGTGTAGTAGCGCGACGACATCGCGTCTACACCGCGTAGCTAATAATATAGAGCGCGTGACCATGAGCGGCGTTTGGCAATAGATATATGACTACGTATATAAATAATTCTAAAATAACATAAACTAGGATTTGTGTTGTTATATTAAATAACACCACAAATTTGCAACAATAATAGATATAATATGTTAGACATCCGGCTTGTGCAAGCGTGTGACGATCTCACGCTAGGCCTAACCGCAAGATGACCATGTGTAGTCATCTGAAATAATAGAAGGGACAGGGACAGAGACCCATCGAGGAGAGCTGCTGGACAAGCGTCCGTCAGACGAGCAACGAGCCTCACGAAGAACGGTCCCTAGCTAAATACTTAGTCACATCTCGCTGACCTACAGTTTCACTATAAATTATTTGGACTTAGAACATTTTTTGATTTAATAGTTATTATATTCGAGTGTTAATAAATACAAGTATTACAATCATTCTCGTACTTCATTTCAAATACTTCCATCAGTAGTTGTGCAGTTGTAGGCACGTTACATTATTAATGAAAATGAGGTCCATATAATAATATAATAGTATAATGCTATATAGTATACAAATAGACAGATACAATTTAATATAAATATGGGTTAGTTTGGGGGGGTAATGAACTGTTATAGAAATATACGGAAGAAAATTTTATATTTTAGTATTTAGATTTACCTTATGTACTTATACTGTTGTAGTGTTGTAAACAAATGTAATTGTCAACATATTATGAAATATAAAATAATTATTATAATATTTAGATTAAAGAATTTACAACCATTAATTAGTCACGTTATTTTTACTTAAACTTAGCCCATTTGCTGCTAATTTAGCTAATGTATTATTTTACATTGAAAATTACCTTTCTACGTTTACTGAAACTATTGATGCATTTTTTACACAAACTTCACTTTACTCTAAATTGTTTCCAACACAATAGCTTTTTCCGGTTATAATATAGTAGGATAATAAAATAAAATTACAGCATTTAAGTATATAAACCTAACCTAACGGATTCGTACTACCAACAGAGCAAAATAAACGGAAAACAAAAAACCATGCAGTTTTAGGTGGCTGCAGAAGGATGGCTCGCAAGACTGTGGGCTGACAGATACATGCGTGAGGTATGACCGTTAAAATGAGGGAGCCACATCTCGACCTAGCGAGGACTGGAAACGAGCACATTTTTAACGGGTACGAATTACCTCTGCAGATTTTAGTAATATACAACTGGTCTTAATGTTATGCCAGGCATGCTCAGTCTATGAGTATAAGGTATATGATGAAAAACCAAAATCAAAATAGTTGATATTTTACCAAATAGATAGCGTAGATATTGGTATTATGTACCAATCTTGAAGTGAAAGGGTAGAAGGTACACCCACTCTCTGGTACCCCACTTCTGAATTTTGGATTCAAACCAAGGGCTTTCCTTTGTGCTACGTTTGTGCTGGATTGTGGTCGAGTTTCATAATTTGTGCTGCAACCCCTAATGAATTACAAGATATTCTAAGTGAGGGTGCAAGTGAAATGACTGCACCCCCACTTCTAAATTTTTAAATTTAATGTATGCCATTTGTTTATGCTGGATTGTGCTCGAGTTTTATCGTTTGTGCTGCAACCCCTAATGAGGTACAATAGATCTATCAACTGGAATAATTATTTCAAGTAAAATAGCACAAAATTGTTTAATTAAACATTTTTTTATTATTATTATTGATATAATTATACCAGTTTATAGTAAACTTTAATAAGCCCTTTAGTTATTTCTTATATTTTTTTAAAGTTAAAAATGTATATTTGAGGATTTAAATTTTCACAATAATCACGATTACGTAAATTATAAAAATCAAACTCCTAAAGTTAAGTTATATGAACCTAAAAACTACGAGATCAAAGGACACCTATGGATGATTTTTACCTATTAACCACAAACATTTTCCAAAAAAAATCTGGGAGCTGTACTCGTTTTATGATCTCTAGACTCTAAAGTCTAGAGCTCCCCTTGTGTGAATGGCTTATAACTTTTTTACAAGCATAAAGCAATAACGATGATACATAAAGTACAAATAAGCACTAACCAAGTCCAAACCAGCGTGACTGATGGCCAATTCGTTATGGGACGTATCGGTATGTCTTTTCGACACCTTTTTAAATTTAAGGATAACACCGGGACTAGTATAGTACTAACTTCGATATAATGATACAGAACATCAGTAGAAAACTACTAAATAATTGAAATTGAAATCATTTAAAAATCCAAAACGTAGTATAAGGGTTGCGTTATGACTCCATATTACCTCTCACTAATTATCCCTTGTAGTCTATTAAGGCTTGTAGCACAAACGATGAAGTTCAAGCACAAACCATCACAAATGAATGCCATCATTTAAATTCAAAAATTCAGATTTGGGGGTGGAGTCATTTCGCTGGCATCCCCACTAAAGATCCAATATAGTTCATTAGGTGTTGCAGCACAAACGATGAAAATCAAGTACAATCCAGCAGAAGCGATGTACAAACCTTTGGTTTAAATCCAAAAATTCGAAAGTGGGGGTGCCAGGGAAATGCACCTTGTAGTTACCAAGACAATGTCAGCCTGGCTCCGCCTCACCACCTCACCCACCCCTAGTCCGTTGAGTGACGTCGGTGAGCGACGAACGTGTGATAACCCAACCAGGTTGTCTCCTATGTTGGCGAAAATCAGTGGATATTTTAACTTATATACTGGACAACATTTCTGTCACCCAGATAAAAATTTTTTCTCCTAGTAGATAATATATTTAATTACTTGGTGACAACGGTTTTTATAAAAATAACGATGTTTGAAATTATTATATAATTGTATTTATTAAATGTTTAATATTGTTATTTATTTAATTATGTATATCATTTCGTTTGATATTTTGAATTTGGAAGAACAAATAATTATTGAGAATGGAAAACCCGTGTGACCATTAATACAAGAAAACAATTTATTCCACGCGACAATGCGACATGTTTCATCTAGTCCTTCCACTAAATATCTACAAATTAATTGTTTTCCATTTTATTTTAATCCTTGTTCCTATAAACTATTCGCTAAATATTTATTTCACTTTGAACCTTTAAACAGTTTAAACTTTCAAGGTTCAACACATACGACGACTTTCGTATTTCGGTAAATATAAAATGACAAGGTAAGTAAATCTAATAGTTTATACTTGGATCTAAACTTAATATAGTTTTTTTCAATAATTATAATATATTACAAATTACAATAATAATGTTTGAAATATATACTTATATATAATACGTATGACGCATTACGTGTTAAGTAGGTATTTACGCATTGTTGTAATATTAATACCGGAAATGTATTTTTGACGGTCAGCAGAAGCTGGCTACAATGTAGGTATAGTATATAGTTACGACGTGATATAAATATTTAATTACGAGTATATATTGCACTTCAGTATATTAAAATAATAAATAAATAACCCAGGACGGGGACATCACCACTTTTGCTCGTAAATAATGTGTAGACATGATAAAAACATTTAGATCAGTATAATGGTCATAATATCGATACACACTATTTATATTCATATTTTGTGGGATGAACACGTAAGATATTCAGACAATTTTTTTTTAAACCATCAGTGTGGAACAAGTAAGGCCAAATCCGGTCCGCCAAGGGGTTTACACTAGCCCGCCAAGCTAATTAGTATTTTGAAAATAATATATTTATTATATTATTTTCGTTTAGTTTTCATTGTTTTTAATTTATTGAATTAATTAGATAAAGTGAATTTATTAGTTTTTTCTTTCGGTGTTATTCGTAACAGCTTATAATAGTAATTTATACCTATATTATACTAATTACTAACACTAACTAATAATAGGAAAACTCGTTTTAAGATATAACAAGTATAATGTATATAAACAAACATTAATTGTTCTAAATAAATCTTATATAGTCTTCAATTTCTCAACCGAACTATTCCTCTAAAAATGTTGGCCCCCTATGCTAAAGCGTATTTCAATTTTGGACCACCGTAAAAAAAAGGTTGGAGACCTCTGTACTATTTGATGTCGAAGGATTATTTGACAAAACTAATTTGAGTCAGTTCAGCGATGAAATACTCGGGCCATATGTGGCAGAAAATCTACCAGCGCCACGTAATATTACAGATTTCACTTGAAAGCTTTACTATTATTTAAAAATAAGTACACCAAATAGGTACTTTGTTTTCCGAAATCGGGCAGATGTATATTTCTATCTTGCCACACAACTTTGAAAACAAACAAGCACTAAACAGTCCAATAACTCTAGGGAAACGATTAATATCCGTATTTAAATATAAGTTGTACAGCACATATTAATCCTAGACCATCAGTTACCGGATTTTTACAAAAAAAAACAACGTTGATACAAGTTGCCAGACGAACAAGCATAAAGAAAATTTCTACGCACAACAAAAGTTCTATGGAGAAGTTTGAAAAAATAATATAATTTTAATTCTTATATCAGATATATACAATGACATTTTCAAAATATTTCGATTGATTTTAAACTATTGCCTACCACGCAGGACATATATATTTATATAGGTAATTAATAATACTAACTATTATAAAACCATTAAATAATGTATATCAATAAAAGCAACTAAATTAAAATAAACTATAAAATTCAAAATGTACATGATAATATTACTTACACGATATTATATTCTTATTATGATTTATATATTATTTACTCATGTGCAATTGTATGCCGTAATGTACAATTTTTTTTTTAATAAATGAACATCACATATGTTCTATTTTTTTTTTTTTTTGTAACATTATTAGTAATTAGTTTCTATCATATTAAGTGAAACAATACCCGAGATATAGTACTCGTATAATAATTTATATTTATTATATAATAATTAAAATGAAAATTATAATAGTGCTTATTTTTTGTATATTTTTTTGTCCTCCATCGACAACACAAGGTATTAATGATTATTTTCAATTATATTATTGTTTACAATATTATTACACTATTATATTATTAAAAAGATACAATATGTTGAGCATGGCAATAAATGCATGGATTTTACAATTATATGTGTTTTTTTGAGCCTGACATACTCTTTTGCGTTTTGAAACAGTAAAAATGCTTCGATCTACATCTTCAATATGTTTTCTGATAGGAAATTGAATCTAGTTAAATATTTGAAAGGGGAGGGGGGACAAAAGTAAAAAATCCCAGTACTCAACTTAAATAAACAATATTTTTTTTATTGTCTATTGACATATTATGAAGTTTAAATTAGATGAAATTAGATTCTGAGAGGAACGAAAAATGTATTGTATTTACAATGATGTGTTTTTTTTCTGTCTGTCATCAACATTTTGGGTAGTAAAAATTCTCTGAATTTCGAGATCAGCATCTTTTCTTATAGAAAAGTGAATCTAGTTAGTAATTTTGAAAGGTCAAAATTCTAAAAAGTTTTAGAAAACGTCAAGAAAAACAAAAAAAAAAGTGAAAAAGTGAAAAAGTTGGACAAGTAGGTACCGCTCTATTGTACAGTGGTTGTCGAACATGTCATTGTGATGGTATTATATTTGAATTCAGTGATAAATCATTGCTACAAAAAACAATTCCGAGTAGAGAAGTTTCATCAGCCTAGCATATTTGTATAAATAATCAAATTGAATAGTTACAAAATTATTTTATAAAAATCTAAAATATTTAATAGCTATAAAAGCGTGACTTTCCGGTGCACTCTTATTCCTTTTTGTTAAAGGTAGAAAAATATGTTAGGAACCCTCTATTAAAATTTGTATGTAAGCTATGAAAAAGAAAACTTTTATGAATTTCTAACTGTAAAATAATTTACAAAATTTGAAAAAATTATCATGGCTATAAATGCTCAAAAAGAGTAAAAATACTTTGAAAATTTTACGGTGTATGAAAATTCCTAATACAAATATTTGGTGAACATTTCAAGAGTCTACGGTTATTCGTTTGGAAATGCAACAAAATATCAGAAATCGATCAATATTTTTAATTTACCGATGAATATAAAATATCGTAAAAATTATAAGTTACACAAGTTACATAAGTTATACAAAAACTCATAAAAAATTAATGATACTTAAAGTAATGTAGTATTTAAGTATACTTTTTTTTTTTATAGGTAAACTTATGTGAATTCTTCTATTAAAATGTTTAATCTTAGGCCTTAGTTATGAAAATAAAATATTTTATGAATTACTAACTGAAAAATAATTTTAAAAATCTTAAAGCTAATTAAATTAACTATTTTGTATACAAGTATGCTGGGCTGACACAACGTCTCCGCTCAGAATCGTTTTTCGTACATAATGATTTATCATTAACTTCAAATATAACACATCCATTACAACGACATGTACAAATACAGTACAACAGAGCGGTATCCACTTATCCACCTTTTCTGTAATTTTAAATATAATTCGTAAGAACTTAAAACGTTTACAAATATAATTATTTTTTACTATATACGCAATGAAATGTTCAAAAAAATTAGATCGATATTAATAAGCATTTCTACCACGCATGATGCATAATTAATTTCATAGCAGCAATGCAATTTAAAATAAAATATACTTATTGATATATAGGTAGGGCTGACAGACCGTCTCCGCTCAGAATTGTTTTTCGTATGCAATTACTTATCATCGAATTCAGATTTAACACATAAATTACAGTGCTCAATTATGAAGTAGGTACACTTGACGCTCACTGTACAGTAGAGATGTTACCAACTTACTCACATTTTGAAAATATAAAAATAATATTATTTTCACTTCATCATAATAATTTGTATTCACTAAATATGTATATAATGTGTTTCTAAGATGGCGCAAAAAATCAGATAATTTGCAATATAGCTGGAAGAGTGTGGAGAAGTACATATGTATTCGATATATGCCAACTGCCAGAACGTTGTGACATTATTGATATAGGTCAATATGTTTTTAGCCGTGATAATGGTATTGATACCCATATAATGGAATCAGATAAAGGTAATTATAAACAACTCCAGTCTTGTAAAGAGTATTTGAGAAAATGTATACATTTATGGTATTTGCAATACTTTTTAAATACTCTTTGAATAAACTATTGAAAAGTATTTTAAATACTGTACTGGACGTATTTGTATTTGAAATTCAAATATCTTTTATGTAAATACTTTAAAAATTCAAAACAATTATTCGTTAGTCGCCACGTGTCACATTTTTTTTATAATAATCATATAATTTTATTTATAATATTTGCTCATTCATAAATGTTGAGGTCATTATTCACATTGTCTCGTTTATGATTATTATAAATATTATACCGACTTCTGAGACCCCTATAGGAACCCAGTACATTTGTTAATCAATTAAAATCAGTTTTGAAAGTTGAATACATATATCTTAAATCAATAATTTCTAACCTAATAAAATAATTAAATTAATTTCTGATTTTGTTAAAAACTGTTTAATTACTAAATAATAAATTATTTCAAAATTATTATAAAACAAGTTTTATTTATTTTCATTTTTTAGTATAAATTTAAGAAGAAGGAACAAAAAGTTCTAATAATACCTAGTAAAATGTGTTAAATATTTCTTAAGCTAATAACAATAATATGTAATATGTTTGTTTGTATGATGGGTGGACATCTTTCAAAAGAGGTTAATGTAATATGATACCAATGTATGGTATGGCAGACCTGTGCCGGAGAGCGTTCTCGACCAGGTTGTCCTGAGGCCAGACCGTGAATTGTTAAATAAATGTGCTAATGTTAAATAAATCCTGAGTGTTGTTTATAGTAGGTACTTGAGTTTATCCACTGCTAACTATTTAAAAAGGAGAAGTCAAAAATAATAGTTAACAAATGTAACATTACACTATTTTAAATTAGTAATTACAAAATTAATTTTTCAAATAAACTTTTATTGAGTAAAATGAAAAAAGTATTTCAAATGCATTTAAATACAAGGCAAGTATTTTTATTTGTTCTTAAATACATTTTCTTTAAAGTATTTTAAATGTATTTTAAAAATGTTCGGAATGGATGTATTTGTATCTGTATTTAAATAAAATTTTAAAAGTATCATTTACAAGACTGTTAAATACACAAACATGTAGCGTAGACCACACTGATTTCTTATTTTTGGTGTTTCCTATATGAAAATATACACAGTCCCCCTACCTCTTTAAATGGGGTAATTTGTTTTAACATTAAGGTGCTGTTCATTAAAAAAAATATATTTTTGAAAACATTTCGTTAGGCCTTTTTTATTTAAGGAAAATTAAAAGCAAACAGAATACTGTTCTAAATTATAGGCGTTAAAATAAATATCAAATATTAACGTACAGATGAATGGATAATACACAACAAAGTTATGATGAACACCTTATAATTTATTTCATGATAACTAAATTCTCAATGATAACAGAGTAAAATAAATTAATAGTAGTTTTAATAAAACACAAAGGCAAAAGAAAAAATTCCAATCACATGTATCAAAAAAATTTAATAAAAAAACAAATTAATGGTGTCATTATTATTTTTAGTGAGTCAACTAATGGTGAACATTTATTATAAATAAGACAATAGTACGAGTTACCTCACTAAAAAATATACTAATATGTTAAATATGTTAAATACTGTATGTTATTATATTAAAATTTTAATGATTAAAGATATAATAAGAAGCTTAGTAGAAGCTAACAAGCCTGTTTACACACGCATTGGATTCGATGGTACCGATGATTGGGGTTCAATATTTAATCCCCCGGATGCAAATGTATTTCAGACGAAAAAATTTGATCCATTAGTCAATTTTTTAAATACATTTAAAGTTAACGGTCTTCTTATTAATTGTGCAAACATATATAATGTGAGTAAAATAGAACATTATCTATAATTTATTATTTTATATTATATATTATAAACAAAAATTCTTATTTTAAAAAAGCAATCTATAACATAATACTGGTGTTTATTTTGCATTATTTTAATATATTTATTTTAGATTGCCACAGATGATGTTGCAAAAAAAGTTAGTGACTTTGTGTGTGAGATTAAAAAAAAAGTTGATAAATTAATAGTTGGTTTAATGTTTTCTGGGTCGTACTATGAAAGTTTTACAGATAATACGTGTAAGTAAAATATAATTTATATACCTACAAGGATAATAAGTTCTTGTTGTTCTTAACGTTTATGTAAATGATTTCTATTAATTTCAATTAACCCTTCATATTTCCAATTAATAAGTGCAAGTATCTATACATAAAATGACTTGTCCTGAGTGATTCATCATCGCCTAGCCAAAACCGCTAAAGCTATGAGTATGAAATTTGGACAGTAGTTTTGTTTTGTGATGTAGACACCCAATAAGAAAGGATTTTTCAAAATTCAACCTCTACAGGGGTTAAAAGGGTTAAAAAAGGTAAAAACGAAAAAAAATCGCCTAGCCGAAACCGCTGAAGCTATGAGTATTAAATTTAATCGGTAGTTTCATTTTATAATGCAAAAAACCCCTAAGAAAAAATTTTTCAAAATTCAACCTTACAGGGTTTGAAAAGGGTAAACATGGAAAAAATTGATAGACTGATTCATTTGCCTTATCACTACCTTCACTGTGTCTCTAATCTAACGCACGTAGATTTCTTACCTGATAATATACTGTTCACATAACCATAAGCGAGACTCACGGGCAACTGTATGCAAGATGGCTAAAAATTAAAATATAATATGATTTTGCTTCGATATGCACAGCGGCCACAGCGAATTACACCTAAAAGGAGTTAATTAATCAAAATTTTTTTCCGGGTAACGCCGGGTTATTTAGCTAGTATAATATATTGTTATTGTAATTTTATACAATTTGTAAATTATTTCTTTATATTCCAATATTATGTTCTTCAAGTATTTGATTTTACAATAACAAATAAAGTGTTGGATCTTTATATCATTGATTGGGCAACATTAAACAGTTGTGAAAAAGATACAGTAAAAACTGGTATCAGTCCAGTTACATCAACTAATCCAAATATTTTAACTATTGTACGTACCTATTCGACTATTCCTAAAAACAGTGTCAATTTAAAAAGAAAATACTATTTAAACATTTTTTTTTCAGGAAAAAGTTACTAGTGGTGTAACTAATTCAAGTATGGATAAATCGAAAATATATGGTATGGTACAAATGGTTCCAAATATTCCATTAAATCTTCTTTCAAAAGACGCTGGGTATTCTATCACAACGTATTCTATAGTATGATTAATATTATTATTTTAATTTAGTAAATATATGTTTTAGAATCAATTTAACATAGAATCGTCGAAGTGTTTACCTACATGATAATCTTGTTTCTATTATGCAAACAAACTATGCCAAGTTTTTCCAATCAGAGCACATAATAAAAGCACTTATTCTGCCCCCATTAGGAATAATGATATGGAGAAATTTATTTAAATGTTACACATTAAAAAATATCAATTCCACATTCACTTTTTAATAGTTTTTACGAATCTAGGAAAAAAATCGCCTGAATAAAAAAACCCCCGGAAAAAAATCCCCAAAGCTATACCTAACTGTTGGTTACAGCTGTCTAAAATAATAATTAATAATAATAAAAAAATATAAAATTTGAATGATAACTATTATAATATTATCTTGATCACACAGCTAGATTACGCAAAAATTAAAAATGATTATGATAATAATGAACAATAGTAAAAATATAAAATATCACATTGCGCATAAAATAAAAATATTATCTGTTTATGTAATAAAAAGTTAATCAGTTCTCTTGCGTATGTTATTACTTATTACTCACAGCTGTCAAAAATTCCCCATGGTTATGTTATCTTCATTTTGTCTTTTGACTAATTCTTTTAGACGGATGTTTACAATTTTATTATATCAATATATTTTGGAGTTTAGTGCCACTCCAGTCCGCTTATTTATAGTATTCTAAATCTACCTATATAGGTACTTTAAAAGTATAACATACAATGTACTACAATAGTTAATTATTTTCTCGTTCACAATTTTATTTTATGTATTTTGAAAAAGTTGATACTCTTCTAGAGAATTTTATATTAAAATAATCACTCAGTATGTAATGTTTTTAATTTTGACAAACTTATATAAGCTGTACATTAACGCAGCAATATAGGTAAAAATAATTGTTTATACTAGTGGCGACTGGCAGCTCGTGCCTTTGTGCAGGTGTGCGTACACCTGCACATAGATTAATATAGATATAATACTAAATGTGTATTTTAATTTTAATTCAATATCTGTTAAGCTGTATTTATTCCATAACACAAAATTCAATTTTATAAACATTTGATATTCACTTAAACATGACAATTAGTATACTCCTAAAATGTAGCCGAGATATGCAATAAATAAACATCAACTAGTGTGCAGGACAGGCCAGTCAGAACACCGTCGGTCCTTGTAAAATACGTTCGAGCCATTGAGTGGTGAGGATTAACAAATAAAAGAGAACTTGGTATGCAAACCTATATAATATAGTTGCTATTTGCAAGGATGTCACCATATTGCCATTCGGCATTATTTTCTTAACTCCACCTGTATATTTTCTATTTTTATTTTTTTTTTCAATCGAAAATTTTTAATTTGTAGTTTACTGATATCTTTTTTTTAAAGAGCTTTTGCAATAACTTTATACCATCTACTTTAAACATCACGAGTCACCACTGTGTGCACCACCAAATAATTTACCCACGAGCGGCCACTGGCTCGTACTATACATTTTAACTGTTTATTTGTAATTACCCATCAAAGTCAATTCAGGGAAATATACAATGTGTATTAAAGTAGTAACTCAATAAGAAATGATTTGATATCAAAGCCAATTTACCAAGAATCATCATAATTTGAACAATTTATAAGCAAATTATAATATAAGATACTGGGTACAAATGTAACAGTTTTCATAAAATTATTTATTTCTGCCAAAATTCAAAAATTTTTGATTCATTTACACTTTCAATTAGTAAAGTAATATTTGTGTATTGAATCATTATTTTCACATGTTGTTGAATAAATATAATTATAAAAAAAAATATGTTACAATTGTACAACCCGATACAGGGTACAATTATAACAGCACTTGGGACAAATGTTACGTTGATGATTTTACTTTTTTATATTATTATAAAACATATAAAATATAACAGTTACATTTAAATAAAATAAAACATAACTTTGGTAAACAGATGACCTTAAATAGTAACATAGTTTTTGACTTTTAAATTGTTAAAACAATTATAGCATAATAACCTTGAATTCAAATAAAATATAACTTTGGTAAGCAGATTATCTCAAATAATAAATAGTTACATAACTTTTTACTTTTAAATAATTAAATATGTATAACATAAAATAATTTCATTTAAATAACATAAAATAAAATAGGTGCAACAGTGTATCACTGAAGGTGTCTGTTACATTTGTACCCCTCCAATATTTTTGTAAATACTTAAGTATTAGAAAAAATACTGACTATTTAGAGGGTTCAGACTAGAACCAAAAAAACTACACTAGTTTTGTTGTATTTTAAAATAACTACAGCCAAACATATAATTAAAAATTTGTACTCAAATAAAAAAGTAAGTGTATGATTTTTATTTACAATCTGTTATCAAAAATATATTTAATTTTTTTTTCAAAAAGTTATCTAGTTATCATAATTTTGATAAGGAAACATCAATTGTTATACAGATGGCCCACTGCTAAATTTTTTTGAAATTTTTATATTGATTACTGAACAACAATTAACCGATTTAAATGAAAATATTATATATTAAAAAAATATATAATGTTTTACTCTATGTAGTAATAACTAGAACTCGAATTTACATGCATTAAAAATCAACTAAATAAGCGCTAAAAAATCTTATAATGTATAAATATAGGTATGCAATAAAATGTTGAAATATGCATGAAAAATAAATATTATAAAAGAATTATTAAAAAAATTGTATTTTTTCAACGTTTAATACTCTTAAAACAGTATATTTAAAATTATGAAATACTTCATTTTTTTCTGAAATAATGTAAATTGTTAATGCGGGTCGTAAACCGACAAATTACAAAAAAACGCTAAAAATGGGATTTTAATTTCTAACACTTTGTCTATCACCATAGAAATTAATAAAAATAAAAATAAAAGTAATGGTTTTAGTTATTTTGTTGTAATTTATAATATTAATTAAACTTACATGCTATAATAAAATATAATACCGTAACTTTTTTTACACATAATTACTCAACTTTTGTATACTTATAGTTAAAAATCTAAAAATGGTATCGTTATTATACAAAGATACATATTACTATCATACTCGATAGATAAATTATTTTAAATTGTAACGATAATTCAGATTTGTTCCATGCAAGTGTATCATTTGGACCATATTAATAAAAAACTTATCATATAATCTTTTACTTAATTTACGGCGATATTTTGTGGCTAACAGGAATTTGACAACCAACACGCACGTTAGTAAATGTGATAATACAGATTGATGAATTTAAAAAACGTGATTGTATCAACGATAAATATTATCACAATCTAACCACTCATAATTATTGATAATTGATATCATTATTATATAAACAATGTAGTCACCCTATACGACTAAATCAATAATTTCGATAAAAATCAATCTCACCTCGCATTATCAAAGTCACCCCAAACTACGGTAACAATATAAAATATCCAGACTGACAAACCGTCTCTGCTCAGAATCGTTTTTCGTGTAGAATGATATGATATCATTGAATTCAAATTTAATACAATCCATTATACAGTGACCAACTTGTAACCTACCTAATGTAAGTACAGCAGAGCGACATCCACTTACCCGCTTTTTTATATTATAAACATTACATTTCTCTAACTTGCTTTCACCACAATAGTAGTTTTTCTTGATATAATATAGTAGGATAATAAAATAAAATTATAGAAATGAGTGAAATTCTCATGAAAATCAATATAATATGTATTGTAAGAGAAATTTAAAAAAAATACACGTTCTAATCTAATTTAAAAAAAAAACTTATACTGTTTCATTGATTATTACTTGGAATTTAGGGGTGAAACATAATAGAGTCAACTCAATGGTTCTAAGAGCTTACGGTTTGCTAAGGGGACGATCGCGTCGAGTTAATATGCTGAATCGACGTGTTTTATCAAAGAAGAGGACTAGGTACTTGAATTCCGCTGATTGCGTTGTCAGACGTCACCGGCCCTATATATAGTCCCTTTTTTGATGCCTTATTCACATTCCACATCCACGGCGAACACATAATTATAATAATGAAACCTTGCGTACGAAACTATGAGTATACATAAAAAACAGTGGCATATTTTTATTGATTCCCCGATATTATATATTATATTCAAATTAAATTCGTAGAGGAAAACTATTTAACAGTTTCAATTTAATTGTCAAATATATTATAGAGGATTTGAAATATTGGACTGTAACTAATTCAAATTATTTTCGATGCACGTTTAAAATAGACATTGTAAAACTTAAAATGGGTAGAACTTGATTCCAGCTATTTAATATTTAGAAATATAATATGATAATTATATGTATACTGATATTATTGATTATTGATAGTACAATAGTACATAGATGTCTGAGTAACTTTGGTCGTCATATTTTGTTTATATATAAAACAAGACATTTATATTAAGAATTGTATTTTAGTTTACGAAAAAATGATTATAGTTGACTCAGGTCATGATAATTTTAAATTATTATAACTTACTAATTACTAGTAGCAAAATAGTAGTCAAATTTGATTTTTATACATCGAAACATGAAGTAATGTATGCTAAAAAAACAATTATTGTTTTGTTGTTTTCACGCTAAATAACATATAAAAACTTTTAGTGGTAATTAGTGTCTATTATTAAAAAACTAGTCAGTAAATTTTAATTTCATTAATAATTAGGGAATCGCAATTAAAGGTATTGGATTGTATAATAGGTAATAAAAAAAACTTAGATAGCAATTATGCATAATATTATAAAAATTATATTCAAAACTATAAAGGAATATGACTAAACCTATCACAAAATATGAATTATGCAGAGTTAAAGTACAATCGATACTACATAGTAAAATTAGTATAACTAATATAGCTATAGTATTATATAACGAACAAAAAGAGTGTAGGTACGGAGAATGACTCTAATAAAACAATAGCTAGATAGAGATAGAGTATAATTAGATAAAATATAGGTACACAAAAGTTCATTCATAAAATGATTCTGAATAAAACCAATTTGTAACCATATATGTTATACTCAAAATGTATTATATATGTTCACTCAATCAATAAGTCGTATATTTTTACATTTAATTTGTTTAGTAATTTATTTTAAAATATTACAGCTCAGCTATTACAATGTGTAAGTAGTTTAATAGTTACCATTTAATATTTATACAAGATTTTATATTGAAAAGGATCCATTCATGAATGCAGACATTAAAGTAGTGTTATGGACGATAGCCTCATTAAGATTTCCTTTAAAGATATATAATACGCAAACTCGATAGAAAATAGATAAGAGATATAGAGGTTTTCAAAAATAATTTAAATATTTAATAGACCACAATCGTAAATAAAGATAGAATTTAGTTGATCCAACAACAAAAAGAGGTCAACGTTTGTCTAAAAAGTAAAAACCGGTAATTTTTTTATGTTTTTATACATAGACAATTAATTTAATTTTACTGATTTCCAAGTTTTATTCAAAACTACACAGTATTTCATTGATAACATTTTTAAGGTACAATATCTATTTAATTTCTGATTAGTTCATAACTTTAATCTTTTTACAAGTCCAAAAAGTGTGAAATAAGTAATATACCCATATTATTGACCAATTTGTATAACCAATAAAGTAATATCACAATACATCTTCCTCACTTCACTCATAATACGAAAAGTATTGGTAGATAATAATAATGTATTGTAATTTGTAGGCTAGGTAATATTGAATTGCCAATTTAACAAAAAATTAATAAATTATAATAAACTTAAGCTAAAATATTATAACGTAATAATAGCTTAAGTTTATAATATCATATTATTACAATTTTAATTTTATTATTAAATTCTTAAAAGTTCCGACATTTCCCGTATGGATACCGTTCACTAATGATCCACGTGATGATTAGTAATTTTGTAGTATATTTTTAGTAAATAACACACTGATAATATAAACATAACTTATCGTTGTAAAGGTAATTATAGGTAATATTTTATGTGTGACGTACAAAGGATAACGTTTACTATACTTGTTAGCCTTTCAACTTTCAAAATAGGTATTGAAATATTGTAAGAAGGGAATAATTATATTAATTTATAAAAAAAGTAACATCATTAGTCAGTAAAGTCACGGTATATCAGTAACTGATTTCATAGGAAACTAATACAAATACCTATTATATATTTCACATACAAAATGACGTATCTATAGTATGTTAGTATATAATATAATTTCTAAGACTACCTACTTTATTTCTATGTGTTCGTATTTCGTATAACTAATATAGACAATCTATTTTCAGGATTACATATTACATTTAGTACATATAATACAGAGTGATTATTGTATTAATCGATACACATTACAGCATTAGTATAAAAAATATTACTTTTTCCAAATTATCTTTTTGGAAAAAATCTTAAGATTACACGCAATTTTATCACTTTATACTGTCTTGATTATTTCTTCACCTATATGTTTATTATTAAACCACTATATTAGATAGGTAACTAACGTTTTTTTATAAGTGTATTCAAGATTGTAAAATTAAAAATATAGATTGGATTTAAAAATTAAAAGTTTCCCTGCCAACATAAGAATAAATAAAATAACTATTGGTATTTAACTTAAATGTTTATAAAATAAAATGCAGTAATATTCGTAATAATATGCGTTCACTGATCACCGTTCTACTGTTATAAATGCATTAGTTATTAGGTACTTATTATTTATTACTAGAGCATGGATTTCAGGATTTGTATATTTTTGATAATATTTTATTTTTAAACAAAAATATTTATGTATTTATTTACCGTATATATGTGTTTTTTATACATTTATATTTTTTTTATACCAAATACAATTTTTAATGTTTAAATCTTAATGTTTTTTTATTGCATATTTGTTGCATATTTGAATGATTTTTAGTCCATGAAAATATGTTAACTTGTCATTACTTATTAGTTCTTACGTAAAATACTTACTTAAATATTATTATTTTTCAATATATTTACGAATTTGCTTGAATTTATTAGCGTGAAATAACATAATATTCTTATTTTTATATTAATTTTACCCACAGTATTCACAGCTTTTCTAAGATCATGGTATCCCATTTACAAAGTGTAACGATAAATCTACTTTGGTACTAAACAATTACTTATTGACTTTACTAAACACAATACTACATTAATTAAATGTTGACATTTATCTAATTACTTCAATCTTATATCGCTAACCTACTACAGTATATGATTGTTTAGATAACATTTGAACTTTGATCATAAAACAATAATGATGATTATATTTCATCATTCAATTTTATTATTCGGTAATACCTACAACTGTAGTAGGATATAATATTATGCCTATTTTCAGTATAGCTCGGTTATTGAAGAAACATTAATATTGCTCTTTTGATGATGAAATGTAAATGTAAATATATTGGCTAGTGATAAACCCTTATTAGTTATTAATAATAATTCGTTTAAATAGTTATATGGTGGAGTTTATTAAAAATGTCTAAGATGTTATAATACAAGAAAATCATAACAATAAAAACCTATATTTTCCTCGATTGCTAAAAACTTATAGTAAATTACTTCTGGATTTTGGATGTATAATCTAGTTTATGAATTTTTTATTACGTATTCATATTTTTATTTAGGTCAATGACTACAAACCAGGAAAATTTATATTTTTAATTATATTAAACAAGTTAGAAGAAATATTCATTATTGCTTGCATAGTATTTAATAATGCAAAAACTTAACAAAAAAAAAAATTGAATAGATACCTATAATACCATGATAGTTTAAAAAAAATAAGCTTTATCTTAACTTCCAAGACTTTATAAAAGTGAAATCACAACACTGATTTCCAGTGTTGCTAATTTAGGAAGTAACAATTAAACAATATTTATTCAACCAGGGTTGATTATATTATATAGGACCACAGGGATCAACAGAAAATATCCTGGTGTGCTGTTTTACGAATTTTATTTCACCACCTAACGTGATTATTTGCCTTTTCTATAAAAATGTAGGTAGCTATATATCATATTTTATGCACCCTGCAATAAGCAAGTAGGATATAAATAAATAATCAATTAAGCAAGCAAGTTATGTCTTAATAGTTAATATACGTTTCAAATATAATATTTAAAGTAAATAATTATCATAAAAAAAAAATGGTCATCTACTAACTGAAAAATACACCAAATGACATGGTATTTGTAATAGATTCATAATGCTGTCAATGATCTTATCATTGTAAAATGATATATTTTGAAATATTAACGGCCCTAATGCTATACATACCTATGTATACCTATCTAGGTATTTATATGAACTGTATAATTTAATATAGCGATACATTTTTTCGCAAGCATGAAATAATGTTTTACAAAACAAATATAAACTATTATTATGTTGTAAAACAATTATATTATTATTAATATAAAATTGAGTAATAAATACATTCGTAATTAACCTTTTGGATTCGGGCGAGTAGTTTTTTGTGCGCAGAATCAGTGTTGAATATTTATTTCATTCAGCGTAAACTATTCGTTTATTTTATTAACCGTAACTACACAAACATATACGCTATAATTATAAATGTATAAAAGTTAAATGTCTGATATGAGATAACAGTGATGTAATATCTCAGTGATATTTATTAGTACCTATCCACGTCATTCATAAGAATATATTAAAACAATTTTTAAAAAACGCATCGATAATATTGAAGGTGTGGAAATGTAGAACTATCCTAATTGATACATTTTTTTATAAAATCGTATTTAATAAATATCATAACTCAATATGACAATATCATAATACAGAAAGTATTTATTTAATGTCTCTACGAATTAAATATTTGTCATTTAAACAATGTGTCAACCACTATTTCTAAAAATACCTTATACATTTTTTTTTATTATTAGCTTATTACAGTAATTCATTTTTCTATTAGTTAAATTTCACTTGGAACAAATTTTCGCTAAAAATATCACATACCTAGTAGATATATTATGACTAGCAGTGTCGGCCTGGCACACCAAAGGCCCATGGATCAGTTTTTTGGGGCCACATAATGAATGGCCTTGGGCCCAGTAAAGAAAAATTACGTACGGTCAAATATTTTAATAATACTTTGCAGAGTCCCTAGCCCTTATAATCTATATAGACCAGGAACACGAAAAGCAAATAAAAATTTAAGAGACCCTAAAAAAAAATGGGTGATTACGGCTGCTTTCGCGACCCAGCGACTATGAACATCACGACACTGATAAGTGATAACTAGTGTCTTCCAGAATTCGACCAGTATTCGACCAGAAAAAACATTTTAATTATTGTAAAATCAACACTAAAATAGGTTAGTAAATTAAATTGTATTGCATTCTTTAGCACATATTAACTGTGCGTTCGGTATCGGTGTTTGTGTTTTTTTTTCCTTTTATTCGTATGAAAACTTCGCGGAAAAAACTATTATTTTCTTTATTATATATGAATTGGATAGGTTACTGCTTTTTATAATTCGACTTACCTGAGTTCACCTGGGAAAAATTCTTTTACTGCTGTATGCCTGTGCCCCAGGGCCGTCCTTAGAGATGGTGAGCCGGGCCCAGGCCCTTGGCCTCGCGCTTTTTGCTTACATTTGGAGGCCTCGCGTTTGAAAAAAGTGATAAAATTAGTTTAAAGATTGGTTTTCGCGCTGGGCCTCGCAAATCCTAAGGACGGCCCTGCTGTGCCCTGTATTCCTATTTTCGTTTTTTACCTGCCGTAACTGTAACATTTACAGTATAGGTATTTAGGTATACAAATTATTTTGTGAAACTCTACGTAACAATCTTTTTTCAATGATATATATATTTTTCTCCTACTAATGTATACAGGTGGAGTTAATATTCAGAAAAAAGAGTACTTGCGTATTAATATATGAATACAATTATTATTATAATATAGGTAGGTCCCTGTTATATTATCATCTTGCCCGTGTTCGCTGTATCATTAGCTTATAATACGTCTAAATAATTAGAAAATATCGTGCTAAATAAAAAATAATAATACATAATAGTGTATAAATGGTCACAAAAAGAATTTTATCGTTTCATGTCGATATCCGATAAATAGTTTTCTAATTTAATTTGAACTGTTTTAATTTATTAAACTATTTAACTATTATAATATACCTAGTATTATTATCTAATTGTCATAAACATATTTTTCGTGTTATATGAACTTGAAAAAGAGCTATGACGTTAATGGATACATGTTTTTCTATATGCTCGTCAATGAACTATATTGTTTGTAATTTTTAATATATTTAATTTTAAAAACATTTATGAATAATAAAATGTAAATGCGTAAGTAGGTAACAATGATGACGTTTGTTTCTAATTGCTAAGGAACGAAACTATTACTGTTTACTAGTTCAATGAATACATTTATTTTGTTCACAAACCTATTAATTAAAATGCCAAATTGTTGGAGCAAAAAATTATCTTATCAAATAAATTTAAATAAAGCTAAACCAAACAACTCGTCATAATCTAGTATAGTAGTCTTTACTATCTAGTATTTTATGTTACACTTACGCAAAATAGATTGGTTGTTCCTACACAAAAATTATTATCAACGAAAATGTAATTTTTTTTAAATACCGTGACATTATTATTTCCATATTGGAATGCAGTAAAAACAACTTATGTGAGGAGAAATAATTTGTTTGACCAATTAGGTATACGATTTTATTTTATTTTTTCGATTTAATTTAACATTTTGGTAGATATTGTTATAAATCACATAATATAATATCTTACATGCATATTCAATTTAGATATTTTCCCAAAATGTTTGAGTGTACCTCGGCATTCAATAGGTCACATAACATGATGGATGTGTTAAACTTTAATGCAATGATAAATAATTGCAAACAAAAAACTTTTCTAAAAGGAGACTATAAAGTTACTAAGTTGGTCTCTATTTCTATGAGAATAATTTATAAAATATATTTTATTTATATTTCTATTGATAATTTATTTTTCTCTAATTCTATTAGCCGTACGTAATGTTTAAAAATTTTTTTACTAAAATCTCGCACTGCGTAGACGAACACACGAGTGTGGCTTGTACAGGGCTATGGCCACACCTGAAGTTTTTTTTTGGTACAAAAAAATTGGCCAAAAAATAGTATTCTCTTAAGTTTTTTTTCAGTTCTTCACTTAACTGCTGGAATTTGGAAGTATTATCACATTAAAATATATTTCAATTTTCTATTAGAGTATTTTTTTTTTTTTTTTGAATTTTAACATTGTGAATGGGTGGATGGTTAAAAAAATTGTAGCCACGTCTGCTGCATAAGCCCACGCGTGCCTATGTCTCGCACAGACGCACATATACTATTACTATAAATAATAAATATCATTGTTATTAACTTATAAATCAATACTGACGTACCGAAGAACCGCGGTGTGAATAGTTTCATGGTATAATAATAGCTATTAGTCTAAATAATTTGAAAATTGCATTGTGTATGAAATATGATAATAGTAATAATGGAATGTATCAAGTTTCTATGATTAATATTTTTAAATTATAACAAAAATAGTTTGATATTTATTATGTTTTAATATCTAATGTCGTCAAAATGTGTACTCCAATCGCACATATAAAATGTATATGACTTGTTAAACGTTTCTTTTAATTCAAGTAAAAAAACTTATGTGGAATTTCTAAATATATAATTCAAGCTTTAGATATTAAAACTAAAAATGTTCTGAATTTCTTTAACTACAATACAACTTTTATTATACATGAATCAATAAATAACTTTTAAAAATTCTATAAATAGCACAATTTGAAACAAAATATTTTAATTTTTCCATGTCTAGAAATATGCCCTATTGTTTCCACCGATTTTTATTAGTTTGTACACTTGTAAAGAGAAATACTGTTAAAACTGCGAATTTCTTAACTTTTAAACACCACAAAAAAAATGTGTCCAATTTGCTTTCAGAAGCTACTCTCAAATATAAATTTTAAAGCATTTTTACTACTGATCCAAAAGATGATGACAGACCGAAAAATATAACAATTGTTAAACCAATACATTCATAGCTCCGATTTTAATTTAAAACTATTCAATTATTTTTACTATAGGTAGGTACTTAATAATTAATTAATGCGCATTTATTTTATTTTTATATGTCCATGAACTTTAATGATTTTTTTTACTGTAATGCGTGTGATGAAAATACTAATGCGTTTTAATTATTTTAAATATTGTATTTACTCTTATAAAATATATAAAAAAACCAAAGTGTCCATGAACTCGTTTTTAGGAATTTACGTCTTAATTTTATCATACCTTTATCGATTATAAATCTTAATTCGTACATAAAAAAATTAAAACAGATCATACTTGCAATCTATCAACGTTTATTTAAGAAAATGTAAAACTGAATTTTTATATTTTTATATTTACCTAACTATAAGAAATAACTCAAAAAACTTTAAACATTGATAATTTACACCAATGTTATACCTATTACACCTATTACACCTACTTAATGAATGTGCTTTTCAAAAAACAAAGATTCATTTTATAATTTATAATTGAATACTTAATATTTGTATTTTGTATACATATTTAACATTTGCATATATTCAACAAAAATAAATAATTTTAACAGAATAAATAACATTATAGAATAAAACATTAAAGAATAATAATATATATGACCAAAAGAACTTTTGCGTTATCATGGCTGTTTTATTTATTTAAATATGCCTATGTATAATAAATTAAAGAAAAACTATGTAGGTAAGTTGATCTGCCTTAGCCTTTGATACCTTTTGACTTCAAATATGCCCTATGAAAAAATTTATACCAACGTATATTTGATATATTTTTTAATTAGTATAAGTAAAACTTTTGAGAAACCTTGCGTTAAATTGTCAAATTTCTTAACTCAGAAAACAATTTTTATCCACTTAAAACAAAAATCGGAAAACTTGCTCTGCTGCATAGTAGGTGATGAGTGTAACTCGTCATTAAATATGTCACTGTAAAAGATGTGTTTCATGTGTTACAAATTTATTTTTGTAATAATTACATAGGTACCCTCGAAAAAATGTTTTTGAACGGCTTATATTTCTTAGGATGTTTATTTATGGTGCTATGCCTATTAGTAAATTGATTTTCTATTAGTAATACGATGGGTTAAACTAATTTTTGCCAAAAGCCAATATTATTATAATATTAATAGGTAGAACGGTATAATTTGGTTTATGGTTTAAATAGCTTAAAATTAATCTAAATATTTTGATAATTTCATTATGTAAATTTAATAATAATAAACATAGTGGCATTGTGGTAAAAAGCATCAAGTCCTAATAAAATTATTAAAATTATTATTTTCCATTTAAATATCCAATTTTTTCGAAGTTTTAACTTGAAATGTCTACAAAAAAAATTAAGCATAGTTTGAATTTTTGATATTTTTTAGTTTCTGTAAGAACAAATTATTATAAAACTTGTATTAAATTTCTCTTTGCTAATTGAAAATTTTTGAAATTTTCAACTACAAAATAACTTGCAATATCTTATAATTTTAACGTGATTTAAATTCAAACGCATAAATATAAATAGATTAAATAGTTATTTTTTTCATTTGAATCAGTTCTAATTTAATAGTTTATATTTTTATTTATATACTTTTTATGTATTTATACCTATATACAAAAATAATGTCACCTATTGCCTATTGCTATTCTAAGCATGCGCTGTAACTTGTAAGAGACGTGGGACAAATTTAACTTGGAACAAAAATCTATTCGGAACATAAAACTACTGATAGTAATGGAGTACCTAATCAGAAAATATATTTATGATGCCGTGTAAGAAATTTCTAGTAAAAATTATGCAAGATGATTATACCAATTGCCAATTGGTATTTAAAATCTTTCATTATATTTAATCGTTAAATGCACTCAGAAAAAAATACCATTTTATTGATTTACTATTTTATTGTTCCCTTAACGTTGATGACGACTTTTTTCATTTTAAAGATAACATTATCACTTAAAAAATATTTTATTTAATTTAACATGCGTGCAATTCTTTTAGACTTATTGTTGTAAATCAGCCATATGACGTATACAAAATAGGCCACCGCGTGGTTAACTAGAACAATATGACGTCAAAATAATATTTCACATATAGGCACCTCATTCACGGCTAATTGAATAATATTTATTTTCATCGGATATCTTCTAAATTGTTTAATAATTTTTAGTACACCTATTAAATAAACATAATTAACATTATTTTAATATTTTATTGTATATTATAGTATTTAAAAATACTTAAGCAATAAAACCTCATTATTACGGGCACACTAGGATAATCAAAATGAAAAATCTGTTATGTACAGTTATTAGGTACAGTATATATAGTATAGTATAGTATATTAGTATAGTATAGTATAGTATAGTATTGTATAAGCAATGATTTAACTGCATAATAATATTCGTAAAAATATAGAATAAAAATGATAAATATGCACACAAAATTATCAGTTGATGACTGACTGTTAACTTAAAGTCAGACTTCAGCCGAAATATACCAAAGTGCTGAGCAATGAACATAGATCAATTTGAGAGTTCAAAATATATTTGTTATGTCTATTGATGAAATATAAAATAAAGAAAATTATGCCTAAAAAAATATTGTAAAACACCGTATTTAAGTCTAATAGACTAAAATATAACATAATTAATATTTGATTAAAATTAAAATTAAACCATATCGTTGAGTAAAAACCCCCACATAAATCTAGTTTAAAGAAAAACTAACACTATATTGTATTATGTTTAGAATGAAATAAGTATTATTTATTAATTATTGGTGTTTGTAATAATTTATTTAATTGTTGTAACGGATTCACGCTGATTTCACCAAACTTATTTAAATATTAAATACGAATATTCACGTATAGAATCATGGTTATTGAATTATGAGAGGTTGTACTGTTGTAGCATATATTATATAGGTAGGTACCCATTCTGGCGTTTTCCATCAAATGTTTTATGATATAAACAAAAATGTCAACGTAAATCGAGCCAATAATAATCAATAAGTATATATTATATGGTACACGTAAAATTGATATCTGTGATATCCCGTTACGCAGCCATTTTATATCCGATGATAACAATCCGAGCATATATGCAATAACCATTAACCAGTGAATAACCTGTATATTTCAACCATGAATAGAATGTATTATAGAAAGTAGGCCCCTTGTAGGCCGTAGACGATGATTATGATAATCGTGATGCCGTGTCAACTATTACTAACGCCCTGAGGCAACTATATTTCGTGCCTCTGCTCACCTAATCAATAATATATTAATATGAAGTTTGTTAACATTAATTCTTTAAATACATTTGAACGTCAGACAAAGCTACCCGCTATGCTCTTGAACAACTTCATCAGGACAACACGAACCCCTATTTATATACCTAATTAATTTATATTATCAATCATAAGTAAGTACAAATGTACAATGAATATATTTCAAAATTAATCAAAATATCAGATCCCCAACAAAAACATAACCGTGAAAAAATGCCTGGATCCACCTACCCTAAATTGAGGTTAGCCTATCTTAGTAAGTTTTTTTTTTTGTGGATTTATAAGATATTTTTAGATATGATATAACTGTACTAAGTATTCTCTTACCCCTGAAATATTCTCATATATGCAAAAACTCCCATCAAACGACCAAACGGCTTACAACATACAACGGCACTCAATGATCAATACACATTATGTAAAAACCTAAAAATCCAAACTCTAGGCCACTGATTAAGTATTAAGTAGGTACATATATTATAGTATCTAAATTATTGTAAGAATATTGTCCTGGAGCTGTTAATACAATTACTGTGGTATGGTATTCTAATTTGTCGATATCACAAATACAAAGATAGTTCTTATTGTTTAATGTTAATGTATTTTTTGAGTTTTTTAAAACTTGAATAACTCTTTTGTTAGTTCTGATATCA
>NC_042496.1:34776305-34813202 GCF_005508785.2 Acyrthosiphon pisum
GTGTTAAACAATAAAAATAAAAGAGGAGTGTTGCTCTTTAATAGTAGGAGTGCAGTGAGGTTATGAATTAAAAAATAGCAAACTTGGCCACAACGTAGATTTCACTACTTTGATAGGCCGACTTTTTTGGTAGGGAGTTTGGAACTTGGCATTTTTTCACGGTTATGTTTTTGTTGGGGATACCATTTATTTTTGCGGGCTTCAGCATCGTGGACGACGCGTGTTATTATTATTTATTTTTTTTTTTAATTTAAAATTTTTTTTTTATATGTCGTATGTTTTTTTATATTTTCTCTTGTATATTTTGTATTTGAATAAAATAAATGTACGAAAACATTATTATGTTTTATTTATATAATATATTATATATAAGTCAACTACAAACAATTCCTTAATACCATATTGTAACGCTGTTTGAAAGTAAACGTTTATGCGTGCTAAGCACGCCACTTCATACGTTTAGAAATACACTCACTGAAGCGGTATTAATTTTGAAAAAAATTCAATTTTTAAATTGTTCGCTTTAAGTACACTGTAAGACCTACCTTTGTGCCAAATTTCACGTTTCTACCTATACGGGAAGTGTCTTATAATTTTGATGATCAGTGAGTGAGTCAGTAACAATTTTGCAAATTTTGAAATCCTCCCATTTTGAAATGGCACAATATTGAGGGCTCATTTTCTTACAGCGTCCTGAACTACTCGAGATTAATCTGTGTTTTAAATTTCAAAAGTTTATCTTAAGAGGAAACAGAGATATATATGTTAGAAAAACTGGGCGAATTGGTTCGTGAAAGATACACTGGCATTGCTGGAACTTGGCCTGGCGCACTGCCGTGCGCTCATAAGTAGGTACAATTGTACAATGAATATATTTCAAAATTAATCAGAATATCAGATAATAGATCCAGAATTGTATTTTTAACTGTACGGATAATTTATGATTTCTCAATCACCTTCATATTTTAAATATAATAATATTTCTAAATAAAAAACACTAAGTAATTAAGTATAGATAAAAATAGACGAATAAACAATTTATGATGTAAAAAATTACTAAAAATAATTAAAGTCAACGAAACATTTTATGCTCGTTTTGAGTATAAAAAGATTTATAAAGATTTATTAATTCATAGCTTACACAATAACACAAACTTCTTTTCAAGCTAACCACTAGGTAGGTACAAGTTATAAAAATTTTACTAACTAATCTTGTCCAATTTATGTTCCTGATATTTTCATATTCAATACATAACAATATGATATAACATTGGTCACATACACTATTTTTAATAAAGAATATTATTTTCCTGCTTGTATCAGAATATAAAATACAAATAAATAATTTAAAGCAATTACAATATTAGAGAAGGTTTGAGGACGCCTCTTATTGATATATTATCGTACGGTATTCGTACTTATTTTATTTGTTTCATTGGAAAAATAATTTTTTTAATTGAATAATTTTCACACCAAATTCTACTTTAAGATCCTCGGTATAAAATATATTCACTGTCAAGCTTCAGCTTCAATACTTTTTTTTATCTAGAATGGTTTTTAAATTTATATGTAAGAAATAAATTTAAATATAGGTCACATAAATCTGTATACTATGCTGCAACTTTTGTTTTATCAAGTTGAGCTATAAACGAGCCCATTATAAGAATAAATGCGTTTGTTTCGTTCTTAATTTTTGCCTTATTAAAAAATATAATTTCACTACTAAATTATTCATCAAAAAACAATATTTTTTATATTTTATCCGATTCTTTTGTTCTGAAATATTCGAGAGAACGTAAAATAAATCTTTCAACGAATAATAACAAAAAAATATACATTTTTAATTTTGGTGCTCCTAAAAATGTTGGCGCTCTAGTATGCTTGACCCTTTTGCTCATCTTATACGGTCCTGAGAAAAGAGGTGTATCCGAATTGGTTTCCAATTTGTTACGAAAGATACCTTGAAGTCCGAAATATAGCATATTTTGTTTATCATAGCCGTTGAGTCTCAAGCACCTTCAAACTTATTGTAAGCAAGGCTTGAAACCGAAAATATTTTTTCCTATTTATTTTTCCTAATTTTGTTGTTGGTTTTAAATATCGGTTTTTAACATTTCCAATTTCCATTTTGGTTTTGATTACCAGTACTGATTTTTTTTCGATTTTGTTTTCAGTTTCTATATCAATTTCGGTTTATAATGGTTACAACAAAATATTCAAGGTATTCAAAATCGGTATCCAATATCGGTTTCAAGCCCTGGTTATAAGTACTATTAAACTGTTGGCATTATCTTTGAACTTGTGTTTTTTTGTTTTTATTAATATAATATTACTATTTTAATTAATCGTTTAATTATCTACAATTAATTTACAACTATTAACTGCTAACTATAAACTATAACTATAATGTGCTATAACTTTTTTTGTTAAAATCCTATCGTTATCATAATATGTAAATGCTGATTGAAAAATCTAATCAATATAGCATGCCACTATTATCACTACATTATAGTACTTTTTTAATAAAATATCGTATAATTTAGTATAAAATATATTTTAAAATTAATTAAACATTTATTTCATGTAAAAACTAGACTTCGTTGTCAAGCCTAGAGTAAGTAGAAGGCGTTACAGATAAAGTTTAATTTAAAAAGCTTCAGAAAACTGTCAAAATTTATCTCACGAATCGTAATACTCCTGAAACTATGATGTTTGCGTTCGCCCATAATAATTTTCCGATATCAAATATTCTAAGGATGCTAGTTTCTCATAAGTTGTAAGTTTCAAAAAAGTACAAAAAATTACCGTGTACCTATGTAAAATTAAAACTTATTCAATGAAATTTATAAAGCAAACTATTAATTCCAGATTATCAAACAAGAAAACTTCGACGACTGTACATTATATGAATTATTTCTAACACGTATTATTATCTGCTCTAAATTATTAAAATTAATTTGAATCCAATTGTTATTCATCAGCATGATATTTCAAAACTTAATTGTTAACTTTAAAAATACAGCCTAAGTGACTAATTTTTAACATATTGTCATTAGTTCTATATATTATTGGACCTTTTTGACCTTTGTTGTAGCGAACGCTTGATATACAAGTTATTAGACATAAATATTGTAATCTCTATCGTTGCCCTATAAAGAATATTAACAACTTATACGCATATTCAATAATAGACAATTAAAATAACTGATAATGTTAAACTGATAACAGTCTATGTATTTCGATTGCTATAAGAATTTGTATTCAGTTCCCGACTATTGCTCCAGCATTCATATTCCTATTTGATATTTACATAAATACTGTAAAGTGCGTCTCTGACAGTCATAAGTAATTGTATTGTATTTAATAGAAAGGTTCACTAATTGAGATTATTTTTTTTCGAATATGGCGAGTATTGATGCTTGTTTATCAATTACACAAAAAATATTCAAACAAAAAAAGGTGACTAAATATATTTTTATTTTTTATACATTAATCAATAATATAAATTTTTATAAATAATTTGTATTAAGTATTTTATTTGTAAGAACATGATTTATATAATATACCTAATCTGTTTTAATACATATAGAATTGTTCTATATACACTAGTTTATATTTTTGGGTATGTAATGTCAGAAAGAAAAGAAATTATTTGTTTTATATTTACATATTTTATTTTAGTTTTTTTTAGTTTATTTTACCTAATTTTTAACGGACTACCTATATAGTCCAAATATGATGGCAATTCAAGTACCTACTTAAAATGTATGCTTTTTACCCGATAACTTATACATTTTGATATTTAAACATAAGATAGCAATCAGTTAATGTGCTAAGAAAAAAAGTTTTTTCCATGGATGTGCTTTTTAAAACGTTCGACGGACGTTTACCAGTAAAAAATAAATAAATAAATTCTCGTAGTCGAGTTTTGATTGCAATGATTTATCATTATTATTTTCCATATTTTAAACGAAATAACCCTCCACTGACACTCATTTATGTGGTCTCAACGTTTAAAGTACCTACATTAAAATAACGTTGAATAGTGAGTTCATACTTCCCATATCCCTAAATCATTATTAGAATTAATCTCAGTAGATATATCATATAGACTTTTAAATGTATCAACATTTTTTTACAGACATGCAGAAAATTGTATAGTATTCAACATCTATTGTCTAAAAGAAACCAGTCATCGTTATCACAAAATGACCCTGAAAAGGTAAATATTTAAATTTATATCACTAAACACAACGACCTCGGATAAGTAACCATAATACCATCTTATAACCGGTAACATGAATAATTAACGAGCTTGACTAGCATGAAGCAGAAAAAATTTGGATGATAAAATAAAATAATAATTTGGTTTCTTCACACTCGGGGGATGCAAAGATAGTCTCTATGAGAGTATCTCAGATACTATCACTCTGCAATGTAATCATAAAATAAAACTAAAAATAATAAATCTTTGGATTAAATTCTAGATATTACATTTTCTTACGTGGAATAAAATATTTTATAATAAATCAAAATCGAAGTCAATATTTGAAGAGACCTACAAATATTATATTAAATAATATAAGTTAGGTATATTCTTATTTTATATTTTTTAAATAATTATTACTATATTTATTTTGCTCTTTTTATTTTTTTAAAACAATACATTTTCTTACAATAATCTATTATTTTAAATTTTTGAGAATATGTTTAAAATTTTTTTTATTGTTCTTGATACTAAAATATGTATGTTTTGACTACCAAGGCCATTACCATTTCATTTGTATATACATAATACATTAATTCAACATTTTTTTGGATACGCATTAATTTATGATATTTACATCCAACATAGAACTTATAAATAATTAAAAAAAATAATAATAATGAAATCAGCCCTTAACAATAAAAAAAAACGGTGTCCAATTAACATATTGTGAGGAAGAATATATATTTTTAATTTCTTATAGTTAATGGTCAATTTACAAATTATAAACTACCTAAATAAAAAATGCTCAAATTTTTGTTAATTTTTGTTGTTATGATTATCATAATGTAAATAGTTGTACCCGTATACCTAATACATTAATAATTTTAACATTTTTTTTTTTATTGAATTCTGTATTTAATTACTATATATACAAACTATTGACCATATTCAATTCGTTAAGCCTTATAGGGTAGGTAGGTTGAAGGTTTATGGTATAGACCAGTGTTTCCCAAACTTTTTGCAATGGCGACCCATACATTTATACTTTATTGGGTACGTGACCTCCTGCTAAAAAAAAAAATTCAAGTATGCCATAAATAAATAATATTTTTACTATTATTAATTTTATCATTGAATTTTTATAAAATACAATACTTGATAATAAATACATAATAAATAAATAAAATAAATCATAAAAAAATATAAAATACTGATTTAAGCGTAATCGTAACCGCAAGTCGTGACCCATCAAAAAAATTTCGCGACCCATGGTTTGGGAAACACTGGTATAGATGGTACTAGTAACCTTCACCAATTTCTTACTTAACCCTTTGGCGTTCACATATTTCAATATTAAGCTAATATAAATATAACCATACGTATAGAGTATAGGTTATATATTATGTAGGTACGTTACTTAAATTCAAATTGCAATTTTATGGAGTTACTATTTTTCTATAAATAGCTACTCTAAAAACAATAATTGAATATTATATGAAAATCAAATGAAAATTATAACATCATAATCTGAAGTCAAGGATTATACTTTTTTTGTAAGAAGTCATAATTAATATTTGATATAACTATTTAAATTATTACTATATTTTACAATTTTTAATGATCAACAAATATTCGATATTTTATACATTTGAAACAAATATTAGTATACACACAGAGTAAACTCTTTCACTTTAAGGTTTCGAAGTTATGTGAGTTATGAGTATAGGTACATTCGCTATTTACAGTTCACAATATTTAAAAGCTGGTATTCCTAATTGTATCAATTATAAATACAAAATATGTAACTAATCAATAATAATTTCTTAAGAACTATTGAGATATAATATTAAAAAACTCTGTACCCAAACTAAAAATTAACATGATGTATCATTCATTTATAAATTTATAAATAATCCCCGTTAACGAGTGTCCCTGACAAATTAATAATATACCTAAGTATTTATTTCAGTTAAATTAAATATCATTTTTATACTAATATGTTATTTCAAATATTATTATCAGCTGTTATAAGTAGTGCATAAAAAAAATGCGATGTCCATTTTTTGGAATAAAATGTTAAACGTGTTTTAAAACAATATATTGTGGCAAGATCGGAAATAATCTGCAATGATTTTCAGTAAATAATTCAATGAACATTATGCATTCTTATTTCAACAGATATATAATATTGGATGTATTTTTATTACATCGATAACTACATAATTTGTATTTCAATGAACTCTACTATCAATAATTGAATTAATTATTTTGTATACATCACACTATACGTCTATACATCTATACAAATATTGAAATATATTATAATAATAGTACTAAAACAATATGTAATTGATTACTAAATTAAATGTACAAATCTAAATTCCACAACTAAATTATATTTTATTAAATCATTATTTAAATTGTCTGCTATACATAATACTGTTCTTTCATTACAAATATTTTTTTAAGACACGAGTGTATTTTAATTTTATTTATAGTACGTGAAACCAGATATCGATATCACATTATGCAAATCCTCAAAACTTAACGATAACGTCACCAATATTTTAAAAAGTTGCACCCAAATTAAGTTTGGTACTATTTTCACTGACCACATGCTCAAAATACACTATGACAAGCATGCAGGAGGCTGGCAGAAACCATACATCACACCCATGGAACATCTCAGCTTACATCCTGCAGCCAAAGTTCTTCACTATGCCACTGAGGTAAAATATATATTTAAATGTAAATATTTAATCTAAACTTCTATATTGATGATCATTCAAACAAACACATTACTTGTTTAATAAGATTTATAGAAATCTATTATATTAAAGGTCAAAAAAGTAATCTGCGTGCTAATCAATTTGCTATAATTAGTACTCATCATCTACCGACTACCAGTAACAAAATGGTGGAATAGTGTTATACTTGTTTCATATTAGGTATTATTTTAATTTTTTATCACTAAAATTAAAATAAAGGGTATTGTGTATATTAAATTATCTACCTAATTACTTTCATCATACTCGGTAGTTGTGTATCTACCTGTCATAGCATAATATTATGGTTATTTGGGGTATGCAGGGATCAAAGAGTGCGATCTCGCAGACGCCCTCACTGGTGATTGACCATCGTCTTTCATCATTTTAATTATTATCATGATCATATTTTCTTTTATCGACAAATAGATTTTAATTATCTTACTAAGCGCATAGTTTACACAATTTCTATTTTCAGTTGTGATTTATAACGAAATATGTCCCCAAAGGGCAAAGAGGATACCGGCATGAAGTCATATTAAAGCATAATAATATTATGTGTATATAGAATTACATATTACTATTTAGTATTTACTACAATATTGAAATGCATAAATAATTGGCTGATTTTTGATGTAAAAACTGTACAATTATACATATTATTATACAATTTTTACAAAAACGGCCGACAATAGATACAATACCTAACACTTAGCTATGGAAGTTGATGAGCTGCTGGTCCCTAAATTATACATAGCTATGAAAAGAATAAATAAGATGTCATTATATACATTATATCATCAACACCTTAACTGATATTTTTCTTGGGAGTAAAAAATTGTAAATAAAATCAAACACATTTATAGGTACCTACACGGGCTACGGGGCTACATATAGTAAATAAAATATAATTATCTACCAACCTATATAATAAATAATAATGTGTATTATAAATACTGATAACGTGGCCATTTAATCGAACTTCAGAGAATTAAATTTTTTTTAAATAATAATAACACAACATTTTTCTTTCTTCAGCTTGTAAAATTAATTTAAACTAATTAACCAACATTATGCGCATATACCTATGATAAATGTCTAATATTTATGTTTTTTTAATCCGTTTGGATTGTTTTATAATTCTGCACAATCTTCGGGTAAAGTATATTATGGTAGATTACAATGCATATATTTACTTAAATGTATTACATTTAAGGTGTTAAGATTACGTTATTTGTTAACAGGGATGGATCCAGGTGGCTAGGCCCCCCCCCCCAGACATATTTTTTTATAAATTTAAATATTATATGTTAAATAACGAATAAACAAAATCTTAACTTCTTTTCACATTGTCGCTTTATATATTAAAAATAATCAATAATTTATTTATCACATGGATTACATATACTTACTATTATAACAACATTTATAAATTAAGAATAAAGTATAATATTTTATTATAATTGGATTTGTGTTGTAAAAAAAATGTTGCCCCTCCCCCCAGACCTTTGCTCTGGATCCGTGCCTGCTTTTTAAGTAGCAAAATAAACAATGTTTCGTACAAGAAACGTACGTTATATTGCTAATCAATGACTAGTGCATTATCTAATTGACTAATTGACATTATATTATGAATTTTCTTTTTCTGTAAATATTATTTTAATGCCAAATACTAAATACAACGGTGAAATCTACAATATTTATATTACATGATTGAAAACACACAAACTATTAGCTACAAAATTCATCCCTAGAATTTATTTTATAGTAACTAACAAATTATTATAATATTTATATTTTAAATTAGTTAAAGTACCTATAGTACCTATCTAATAATAATGTAATATTATTTAATACAACCTGGTGTTACACGCCATGTGTAGGAAATCATGTTAAAACTTAACGATAACATAATATATACCTACCACGAATAACTTTAATGTTAATTGAATACATTTATACAATTGTTTAGGTATTATAAAATGTATCATTAGATAACAATCATTAGAATTGAACGCTAAAAATATAGCACACACGATGGTCATGCGTGCTCACTGCTCGCATTATATAATTACTACGTCATATGGTTTTACACAATCAGACGATAACAGTAAAGGATGAACAGACACAAACGGTATACCTAATAGGCAATAGCAAGATATCTGTGCAAAATGTATACACAGTTGTGTATTCAGCTTTCAAATTCAAATATTCTAAAATGTCTAATACCGAATTCTAAATATATAGGTACATCGTACATACATTGTATGAGTACAAAAAAATAAAAACTAGACATATTTTGTTTACTAAAAACCAAAAATAATTATGAGTAGAATCCAGATAAAAATTGAATCATATATACCTATTTCTTGCGTAACCCGCATGACGTTAATGTATAAAACACATTTCCAAACTATTAGTTAGGTACAAAAGCAGTTGAATTTCAAAAATACGATGAATTATTTTTAATTATTATTTTTCCCTCATACAAGTACATTTAATTATTTCAATGGTAATAGATCCAGAAATAGGGATATATTTATTAATACATTTTTATTAATTTATTAATTTATCTATTTGCTATTTATTTTGAGAAAGTTCTAAAATGTTGAGATAAAATGTTGAATCCCTTTGGCTAAGCTTTTTTTGGTTACCCACATAATTATTTCTACAATATCGAAGGCATAACAATTAGTTCAATATCACTGAGTAAAGTTCAGTGCAAGTGTCCAGCTACACCGTATGTAAACCCTATTAATAATATAAAATCGTATGACGATGGTCAGTGGTCACTGCATTATGCAAATATTAAATAGACGATAACCAACGTTTTAACTTATAAGATATCTTATTGACATAATGCAAATTTCATAGACTATATTATATCAAACTATGAAATCGAACTTTCAAATTAAATATAGGTTCTATGAGACATAATGAGTAATCACGTTGAAATAAATCCGTGCACTTTTAGTCTACAAATTATATTATTAAATACAATTATCAATTGCCACATCACCTTGACACCCTTAAAACATTTAAAATTAATGTATCTCGATGAATAATATTTTCGCCCGACGACAAAAAAGTGTACGCCCATTTTAATAATAAAATCATGTTTTGTTTTGTTGCTTAGGTATTTGAAGGAATGAAGGCATATAAATCAGAACACGGTCACATGAATCTATTCAGACCAGAACTAAACTTACGAAGGTTAAACTCATCGGCTGAACGAATAGGCCTACCAGCGATAGACTCTGGTATATTACTCAGAGGTATTGAACGCTTGGTGTCTATCGACAACGAGTGGTTACCTGCGTCTGCGCCTCTCAGTTTATACATTAGACCTAACCTCATAGGCACAGAAGTAAGTACCTAGTTAAATTATTAGGGAAATTAATTCTTTCATGGCAAAAGCCAATCAAGTGTATTTGTATATAATTTCACAAACAGACCTAATTGGCAATATTTATATATTTGTTGCCCTTCACGTTGTACTTGAATGGCGTTATTAATTCGTAGTTTGTACCTACTCCTTCCTGTTGATTTTTAGAAACCGATGTTCCTAATACGAACATTATATGTGGCTATTATCAATATGTTAATTTATATAGAACAGTCTTATTTCTTAATAAAAATAAAAATTATAGGTACTTAAAATAGCTGTTATTATTGGTAATTTATTATAGTTTCTTATAAAATATCGGAAACAAATGAATTATTTCTTCTGAATCATTGACCGGGGTCTTGTCAGTTGTAACTATTCGCAACAAGGCTCTTCAAAAAATTTAAAACACTAACAAAAAGACTGCAAAAACATGATCATTTTAAAAAAAAAAACAACATGTATTGTTCTATAATTTGTAATAATTATAGAAAAATATTATTTTAATTGCATTTTAAGCCATACGTGAATAATTGATTATTTTTACATCTATAATGATCAACTCATCAGAATAGTTGGCGAAGTACATTTTTAAATTACGACAATGTCAAATGCCAATGAATCCATTCAATGTATTCGATAGCTATAAAACGTATTTTATACATCTGATATAATGCATTTTTAGGGCACACTTGGCGTAGCACAAACAAATACAGCCCTCCTCTACGTAATAATGTGCCCAGTGGGATCATATTTCTCTGAAAAATTCAAGTCTGTCCGACTGATGGCCAACCCCAAATTCACCAGAGCTTGGCCAGGTGGCTGTGGTGACTTTAAAATAGGTGCAAACTACGCCACCACATTATACCCTCAGGTAAGTGCATGGTGACATACCTACGCTTTAATTTCTTAATAAGGTACAGTGTAAAGTAATACATTTTTTTATAAGACAACTAGAACATACATTTACAAACTGTTATTGATTCTTACACTAAAAAATAAAATAAAAATAATTTATAAATATTAAATGTTTAATTTCATTTTTCAATTATTCAATGCTATTTGTATATGTTATTATACGAATGCAATCAATTTACTTATAATCTAGTCTGAATAGTTTATCTAAAAATAGATATTTTGTGTTTGAACTCACTAAATCATATGACTTTAAAAAAATATATATTTTTAATTAAATACCTATTAAATCATAACTTTTTGGGGGATGGCCTAACAATGATAATTGGTAACAAATACCAATGAAAATATCAAAGTTCAATAACATACTTATTACTTACAGTAGTTTAAAATAAATTGAGTAAATCAAAATGTGAGAATAGAAATAAGACTTTGGTGTTCATTTTAATTTTTTTAATTCGTCTTAAACCCGTGTTGTTATATTTATTCTAACAATTTATTTTTCAGTTTTTATATTTTACTTTATAAAATGTGACTTTCTACATTTGGAAAGGTTAGCATTAGTGTGTTTAAGACAAGGGGTAGGGGTTCAATAACCCTACCCCATGGACACTTTACAAATATAATATAATATGTACTTACATATAATTATAATAATTTATTGGTAACAAATCTAGTTAAGCGCCCACGGGAATTTTTTTAATTTTTTTCGGAAACCTATGTACTAAACTACTACAACGAGTTAAGAACGATGTTGCTATATTAATTATTAATTATCGGAAATCATTATTTTTTAAGTTATAGCCTAACAAAGTTCACGATTTCGGTTATACATTGCATTTTACGCATTCGTACAACGCAATATTTTACCACGCGTTTGGAACTTCTGTTTTACTAAACAACCTTTTTTCAATTTTTTTTGTCTTAACGTACCTATGTAGTTAAGCATGCTAAAAACGATGAGGAAGTCTGAATTTGGTGATGAGACTTATCTTAAAGTTATAGATACCTAATTCAAATGTTTGGTATTTTCATGCGTAGGTACATCTCTCGACTTGTTATGTAAAACCACCGTGTGTGGGTATAAGAATTAGTTTTGCACCATACTTTTTAAAACATTGATTTACCTAAGTTTCAAAAAAAAAATTTTTAATTTGTTATAATCGTGGTAAACTATAAGCATTGTATACCTACGTATGCGTACAACACCGAAAATCGTGAACTTCGTAAGGCTATACCATAAAAATTGATGATTTCCGGCAATTCATTTTTGCACCATAATTTTTATAAATCTTAACTGGTTGTAATACATAGGTGTAAATATAAATACAAAACGATAAACTATACACTATTTAACAATTACAATAAAATATAATCATTTTGGATATAATAATGAATAATGATTGAACGTTTTAGAACTTATCACTTATACTATACATACTTATTTTAATACCTACGATTAAAACATTAAATATAATTTAATTAGCTCACATGATACTGATAAAAGATAACAATTATTTTATATTGACGCATTACCAGACTATCATTTAAAAATTAATTTATGAATGATGAAATAATATTTATATAAATATTATCATATTTTCATAAGTTTAGTAGGTAATACCAAACTAACGAGTAGGTATATATGATCCATAAAAAAATTGTACTAAAAAATTTATCGTTTAAAATCTATTAAGTACTTTTCTAGTTTTTTTATTGAAATACAAGAACTATAACATAGGTATGCTAAACGATCATGTTTGAAACGTTACCAAACATCAAATAATTTTAATCTCATAAAAATTACGCGCGTTTATAATTTTTATAATGTTGAAATAAACATAAATTATTCAAAAACCCATCAATAGTAATTAAACTCACAGGTTGTAAAAAAATGTAAAATTATATTATAATATACATACGTAACTATTTCAGAAACCTATGATATTTTATACATCAATAATGAATAAATACACCTACACGATACATAATAAATTGAAAATAAATGTTCAATTTAGGTACAACAAAACAGAATGATGCAGTCCCAAAAGCAAGCTTGTAGTACCTAGGTGTACAGCATGATTATCAGTTACTATTATGGTTTAAAATATTAATAACGGTCGCTTTCAAATTTACATGGTGATACACATTGTCTGTGGGCTGTGGCTAATTAGCTTATCATACTATAAGTATGGATCTTAGATATATATTTTATGATCTAAAGCAGCGTTTCTCAACCTATAGTACGCGTACCACTAGTGATACGAAGAAAGCTCATAAGGGGTAGGAGAAACCTGGGTAAGATGGGACACCTAACTTTAATTGTATTTAAGTGGGTTAATATTTTATTTTATTGAAAAAACAAATATCCCTTATTATGTAAAATTATATGTAGTTACTAAATTTCTAATCGGTTTTGTTATATTATTATTAATTATACATACATTTTTAGTAAACATAAAAATTGATTTTTGTCCCGTTGTGGACCATGGCTGAAGTAAGATAGGACATAGGTCCTTATTTATAACAAATACAATAAATTTTATATTTCATATAGGTGTTTAAATGTTATTCAAGCTTAAAATCTTACATCTAGTTCATAATAAAGTAATGGATAGACCATCAGACTCTTATCGATGTTTCAAGACTGATAAAAAAGCAGTGAGGCGATTTTCATTATATATATATTCGGGAATCAGTATTAGTAGTATAACTAAAGGTATAACGAATAAGTGATAATTCACCTCAGTTTTCCTCCCCTTTCACGACCTCACTTAAGATAAGCATAGCTGTGGCCTATCAATTTCTTTATTATCTATGAGTCCTCGTCTCACCCAGGGCTCCCCCACGCTAAAAAAATCTCCGTTTATAAAAAAAATGGCACGGATCATTATCCATATTAAATATTATTTGGTTTATTTGATATTAATAATCATAGTCGTTAACTTCTCCATGGGATAAAATAATAATTGTACACATTTCATTTTATTTGTATGCATTAAAAGCTTAGGTATATTATTATGATTTTGTAGTTCCTAATAAAATTAAATTTCAAAGATGTAAAATAAGTAATAACGTATACATTTTTGATAAGGGAAAAAAATCTTATTGGGTACATGGTACATAACAATTTTCAAACCATGTAGGTGGTGCGCGGATATAAAAAGGTTGAGAACCGCTGATCTAAAGTAATAGGACGTCCGTTTTCTCGCTCATAAATTATCGATTATTTATACACCATAATAATATGCATTTATAAGAACTTAAGCCTTAGCCTTTTTATATGTCCAGCAAAAACCAATATAGATATGCATATTTTATATTCCAATCTTTGATTGCAGGAAATAGCTTCAAAATTAGGTTGTCACCAAATGCTGTGGTTATATGGCGAGGACCGACAAATCACAGAAGTTGGTGCGATGAACGTGTTTATTTTTTACATAAATCAAAATGGCGGTAATTAAACCAAAAATACATTCTATGCTATGAATACAACCGAATTTACTATTTACTGTGTACTTCTTTTGGACATATAATTGTGAAAAGTATTATTTATTAACGAGAATATAATATTATGTTTTTATATGTAACTTTCAGAAAAAGTATTAGCCACACCAGCATTAAACGGTTTGATACTACCAGGCATCACCAGGCAGTCAATATTGGAGTTGACTAGAGAATGGGATGAATTTCGTGTTGAAGAAAGAATCTTCACAATGGATGAATTAATTGAACTCAATAATAATAACAAAGTAAACGAATAAATTAACTAACAAATTAGTACATATCTAGAGTTTTACTATTTTGCACATAACTGCTTTTCTATATATCACCAAATGGCAAATTGTTCTCACATATTATATTAAATAAAACTAAGTGGGTAGGTATTTAAAAAACGGATAAAATTAAGTTACACAATATTTGTAGTAAATGATTTTTAAGGGGTTGAACGATTTTTAACGTGCTAACAAGGTTTTTACTTAATCAAACATTATCTATTATTTTTTAATGGTAATTTTTCGAATGGATCCTCCTTACGATGTGAAAATCGAGATAACCAATGTCGACGGAAAGACAAATGAGAATAATTCTTTTTTCAAAATAAAAGTCCACATAAAAGACTTGAAATTGTACAGTCCCACTAATATCTTTTTTTTTTAATTTAATAAACAATATTTTTTGATTAAAAACTATTGTTTAAAATAAAATAATTAAAAGCATTTTATATAAGTCCATTATTTTGAACATTTAGGGCATTTCTTAGGTTTTTAGGGCATTACATTCCCCGCCTCTTACTCATAACTATTGCAAAATTTAAATACTTACTTGATTGCATATTGTACCAGCTTAATTCATGGTGTTAGAAATTTCGAGCCACGTAACCAGGTACCTGCCTATAATTTAACATAATTTTTATTATAACGTAATTACCAACTGAGTATTTATGTAATCGAACAGAAGCATTCTCAAACCCACTATAAATGTAAACGAAAGTATAAAAGCATTATTATTGTACCTTAAACTTTTCCGAATATTTCAGATACTTGAGTTTTTTGGAACCGGTACAGCAGCAGTCATTAGCCCGGTGTCTTCCATATTATACGAAGACAGAAACATAGAGTTACCAACCATGGAACAATCAAATCCGTTGTACGAAAGGCTCTTCAAAACTATTACTGACATACATTACGGCCGGGTAGCGCATCCGTGGACCAGAGTGGTGGACGAAAGACCACATTTGTACGAATCTCAGAACTACAAATATGCCAACTAGCATCAATAGATCGCACGACACGTCTTGATAGCGGTCAATATATATAGTACAACAAACGACAATGATTCATAAAACGTTTATTTTTATTATGAATGGCTTCAACTAACTACCAACAATATTTCGAACGTTTAAAGACAAAATATTAAAATTAGTAAATGAGTAAACGAGATAGATGATTACATAAATTTACTTTAATACTCGAGTCCGCAAAGTAAAAATCAGTAGAGCACCAAAACTGTATTCATTTTATTAAAGGATGTAGAGTCATTTCGTTCTTGATGAACGTATTTTGTCAGATGGTCTACATAATCTACACTTAAAAATAATAATAAATAATGGTTTGTTTTTTTATGACGAACAATTATTTCTTTTACAATTTCAAAATATTCCTGATCATAAAATGTTGGATTTGGTTACAAATGCCTTATTAAAACTATTAATTGGAGGAAATGGAAAAGGTTTAGCAATTAATAACCATTCAAAATAAATTATTCCACATTACACAAATTATCATAGGTACTATATAATATATTGACCGCTATCTATATTCTATTGACGGTATAACTGTTAACTAATGTGAAGTTCATTGATTTTGTTCTTGAAAAATTATATTTTTATATTTTTAATTTAAGTTATTCATCAAGAATAACTAACTATTAAACCATTAGGTACCTGCAACAATCAACTATTTTTTCTAAGTCACCACTTTATAAAAATTTTTTATCTCAATAAAAATGATAATTATCATACCCATAAATACGTATGTTTTGATTTATTAACATCGGTAAACTAACGAACAAATCTATGTTATGAAGGTACCTAGTTCAAATTAAATTGAACAAATGTCTACAAACTATGCAGTGTTTCTGTTTCACCCAGTGGCGTAGCTACGTCACGGTTGGTCGGTTTAACCTACCCACCCACAGCCAAAAAAAAATCAGTGATAATATATCAGTATGATAGTATTCAGTATAAGTTAACCGATCATAGAAATATCAAATTATTGAAAATCCAGATATTATCTGTTAATTAAAATATAGGTTGGTAAGTATACATTTTCAAATATTTATGAGTTACAAATAAATTGTGAATTTAATAACCCCCCAAAGAAAAATCGTATCTACACCACTGGTCAAGGAAATAACACTTTTAAAAAAAAAGTGGGTAAGTGGATGTCTCTATGCTGTACAGTATGTTACAAGTGGTTCACTGTAATGGATGGTATTAAATTTGAATTTAATGATACATCAAACGATTCAGACTGGAGACGGTTTGTCAGTCTAGGATACTTTATTCTATATTTACATTCTTATTACCTACCTACTTATTATTAAAACGGTAGCTGGTAAGTTGAATACTGATATTAATTTATACAATTACAAAAAAAACTAAAATCGTTATTCTTGGTTATTTAATATGTAATTTCGTTCAATGTTGAATAAATATATGGAACCTTGTTTTACATTTTCAATCATTATAGCTATAAAAGTTGAACATTTTATACTTTTTTAACTACAAAATAATTATTGAATTTTAAATTTTTTAAATTCTGTCAAAATTCGAACTTTATAAAAAACTTGTGCCTACCTATATATTTTTAATATTTTTCAACTGCTATTGTAAAAATATATTAGGATCCTGATATATTAAAGAAAATGCTATAGATAATATAAACATTCTGTGAAAATTGCATGTACATTGTACAATCATTTGTTTTAGAGTTGCACCAAAAACCAAAATCGATATTGTCAAAAACCGGTTTTCCTTAATTTTATTCTGTTTTCCCCAGCGCTTTTGAAATTAAAAACTACTGGGAATTTTAACCTCCCATTATTGCACCAACTAGATTCACTTTGCCATCGAACAAGATACTGAAGTTGAAAATCAAAGCGTTATTTCCAATAGATACTCATCGTGTAACTACACAGACACAAAAACAAATAAAAATAAAACACACATCATTGTTAAAGTTAAGTTAATAAGTTAATTTTATAGTAACTTTTGAACTTATCTAGTTACTTTTGACTTTTCATTAACATAACTGTAACTTACTAAATTTATTTTTAAATTAACGTGAAATTAACAAGTTAATTTTTCATTTCAAGAAGTAATTTAAGTAATTTTATTTTGTTTTTAATTTTATCATATTTCACTATTTTAGTCTATTTTGTTTTCATGTCAAAAAATATTTAGCGTGAATTGTTTAAAGTAAAAAATGTATATCATTCGAATCTAACTAATATGGAAATACTGTATAAAATATAAACACTAAAGTCTATAATTTAGTTTTGGGTTGGTAAAAATTAAGTACTCTTGTGTTGTATGAACAAATTAACTTTTTTTTTAACTTAACAAAAAGTGCGTATTAACTTTTAACTTCACTGAGTTAACCTATAGTTAAATTAATTTGTAACTTTTTGTTATTGGTGCATATTAACTTGACTTAACTGAGTTAAAAAAAATCATTAACTATTGCCCAGCCCTGAAAATAGCCGATACTACCATGCACTTTGTTGCCCATTACAAATGCCAACTCTATATGAATAATATGTTTTACCACGGCAACCATTTATTTACAAAATATTCCATCGGAAATCTGAAAATAATATATAAATGGTTGCCATAGTAATATGGACACACAGACAGACAAACATTCATTTATATATATAAATATTACATAAACATTTGAACAATTTTGCACTTTTTTGAGAAATATTTTCTTAACAAAAACAAGGTAAAGTAAGATCAAAATAGCTCTCTTGCTCTTCTTTTATTAAAATATATAAAAACAATTGAATATTTAAAAACTCCTTAATAACTAAATTATAACATGGTTAATGAATAAAAATGTAAAAAATAAAAGCACCTTCTTTTAGAATAACATAAAATTAAAAAAAAAATGTTTAGGTACATAATGTATTTAATACAATCTGCAACAATTTAAAACAATTTTTGTACAGGGTAGGAAAACTTGCCATGAGATGTAGTTTGTTGTTCTGCATTTCTATTTTGACCTTTAAACACATTTATTTTTCATAAAAAAATTGTTATTAAATGTGCTAAATTATTTTAATTATCATATTACAATAAAATCAATAGATACATAATTTTAATTATACTTTTAGTGAAAGATTTAAGATTATAATACATCTATTCAACTAAGACTAATTAACTAAATTGTATTGCTCTACACAAGTTATAAAAATTAAAAATACCTTATAAACCATACTTACATCTAATTAGTACTTGTTATTTTAATATTCAATGGTGGTGCATTTAGCAAGTCATTGATATCCTCGACAATATCTTTTTTATAATACTCTGTTCTCAAAACGACATCATTAAGGCCTTTTGGATTAAACTCATTAAATTCCTACCAAATAGAAATTAATATTAAAATAATTATAAATTGAAACAATAAATACCATAAAACTATATTTTATATTTTTAAATTTTATTTTATAATTTTTGTTATAATGACAATTAGTTATTATGACTGATTTTGACTAAACTCTATTCAGAATAAGATTGAACCACTCAGTCGACCGAAACACGTTTTTTCCGCGCATCCCACCACAATTCGGATATCAATGAGTGTTAGCACAGGCCCCCGACGAACGATGACTACTATCGGCCAATCACAGAAAGCATAGCCAGAGCATGGGGGGTTAGGCACTGTTCGGCGGCTAAGTCTGCATGCGCGAAGCAGTTCAATCTTATTCTGAATAGAGTAGTCTCTTAAATTTTACTATAAACCATTTCTACTGTATTAATATTAATCAAAAATGATTTTGAAAAACAGATAAATATTTGAATATTTCACAAAATTGTAATTGCCTGCTAAAGACAATCAACAAATTAGAAAGAAATTAAATTTATTATAATGGAACATTGAACTTGTTTATAACTCTTATTTCAATATACTTAATTAAAATATACTTACAATAGAAAGTGTTGCATTAGGTATAATGAAATTTTTTTTCAAATGATTCTCGATAACTTGAATTTCATTTTTTGTATTCAATGGTGGCATGTTTTGAAGTTGAACTTTTATAGCAAAATTTGGAAACTAAAAAAAATCCACGAATTTAAAATTGGATTATTTACACCACAATTATTTGATTACGTTCAGAACAAACCGTTTAACCCTTCTTAATATAATCAATATAATATAGTGTTTCAGGTTTTTCCATACAAACTTCAAATATCTCATATTAGTGAGAGTGGATTTATAAACCTATTTTAAAGTGTAATTTTTAAGGCAATGCACTCTCATTCTCACTCTCACTCAACTTACTACAACATTAAATACATCTATATTTTGATGTCAATCAATTTTTTAGAATTTCAGTTCATCATGCACAGTAATTAAAGTAATTAAAAATGGAAAATTATAAATTCTTAAATTATTATTTCAATCAAAAATAAGTTAGTTCACAAGATTTATTGTTCCCCCAATCACAAGATCCAAACTAATTAAAAATCGAGTAACATATTGAAATCAGACATTTTTGAGGATGACAGTTGTCATATTACGATAACATAATAAGTTAAATTTGAGCAAAAGTAGTACCACATGTACATACTAGTGATGGGCGCAACCGACTAGTTTTAACTATCGATTGTCTATCGATAGTTTCAAAAACTACCAAGTTATTTTTCAATCGAATAGATATTATTATTCATCGATTGTTTTTAAAAATTATCGAGTAATTCACTCGAGAGTTTTCTTTCGGTAGTTGCATACGTCTTACACCGACTAGTTTTGACTATCGATAGTTTTCATTCGGTAGTAAATAGTAATACACGTCTAGTACCAACTAGTTTTGACTATCGAGTTAAAAAAAAACAATCGAGTGATTTTTCGGTATTGTCAATAATTTAGTTGATAATAATTTGGGATAGACATTTTAAAGACAAAAATATAAAAAATGCAATAACCAGCCTTGATACTCAATAGTCAAATCTCGAATGACAACATTGACAACATCATGGCTAAATAATAAATAATACATAACCTTACCTAAAAAGTGAAAATTTTGATAGTTCGATTAGTTTTCAATAGTTCGATAGTTTGATAGTTTTGTAAAACAACCGAGTAATTAGATAGTTTAAACTATCGAGTACTTCGATAGTTTTCACTCGGTTGTGCCCATCACTAGTACATACTCTTAAAAATCCCACATTTATAAGAACAAAATATGTTTTTAACTACAAGAGATTAATAAACATACTTTTTAAACTTTGATTAGTAAAAAAAAAAAAAATTTTAGTCTACTAAATGAATACTTATGAATACCTTTTCTAATTCTTTTGGCAAATCCATTATATCTTCAGCATTTACTATTTCTGTATTCCCATAATCCAAGTAAAAAACATTGTATTTATTATCAATTATATTCGTAATACGAGCACGACAATACATAATAACATTTAATAATGAGTTTACACAAACTTTATCACCAACTTTCAACATTTCTTTGGTGGTGTTATTAGCTAAAAAATTAAAATGTACACATTAAATATACATATTTATTAAATAAGTTCTTTAATGACTTATACCATATCTATAATATTTCAACATTTGTTTATTGAATGTATTAAAGTTTTCAATAAATTCATAGGATGCATCACGGATAAAAATTGAATTGAAGTTCTCAAAATGTGTTATGAAAACAGATGAACCGCTTTTAATAGGATGAGATGGTTTCTCCAATGGACTTTCTTTTGTCTCAGGTATGACTAATACAAAATTAAAATTCATGAATAGCATGATTTAATTTTAAAAAAATATAATAAGTTATTACTAATTTTTCTTTCTAATCTTCGCTGCTGAGATATAAGCTCCCTAGGTGAAGGTTCATTAGAAAATAACTTTTGTATTTCATCATTAAGAGACACACTGCTTCGTAATTCTTTTAATATAACATCTTGTTTATTCCATTGTTCAGATTTTTTATCATATTCCTGTGAACACAGAATATTATTTTTAATTAATAAGGGGAATCAGTGGCGAACATTTTTTAAGGATTATGAAATAGGCAATTCTCAAATGGCATGCAGCGAGTATTGTTAAAGAGTGCGTAGTAAGTGATCATTTGTGTGTGCGACTGTGTGTAAAAAAAAAAGCGAGATGTTCTCCCACGTGCATGTACAAGTCACCACCATGGGGTTGCAGGCATGAACAGTAAATAATGTATGCTCATTTATATGTACTTTGTTCCATCCTACTAATTGATCTAATAATGCGATAATTTTTTAGAACTGATCTGAATTCGTTATGTCTACTTGAGATCGGTCTGTCCACATTTTAAGATATATGATTTACATTTCGAATAATTAAAGTTTGAAAATGCCGAAATTTCAAAATAGTCAAACCAAATTTATATACTCGGGTCCAAATAAGAACGCACCGGGCGGCGGACGAAAACCGGTCGAAACTCGCGCATGGTAGAGCGCGCTTTCACTGTCTGTTCCGGCAGCGACTGAAATCGACTAATAGCGACCAATCGCAGCGCGAATAGTCAGCCGGGGGGTCCGGACGTCGCTCCGCGATTCATTTGGATGCGCCAAGGCGGTGCGTTCTTATTTGGACCCGAGTATAGTTGTTGGGGTTGAAAATGGGAAAAGTCCGATCTCAAGTATGCGAAATAACAAATTTAAATCAGTTTTAAAGTATTATCGCATTACTAGGTCGATCTGTAAGATGGAATAAAGACTGGTGTGTTTTCGTTAAAATAACTATCTGCCGCCGATTCCCTTAAAATTATTGTGCTGCTGTACTCTAAAAATTAACATACCATAACATATGTCTTTCCTTTCAATGAAGATAGATATGATGATATATTAGAATTTAAGATTCTGTTTAAACCGGCAAGTGAAACTTTGCGAACCATTGTTGGTATCTAAAAAAAATATCATTGTTATTATTACATTAATTATGTTCACCATTTGAATAATTAATTGTATTAAATATTAGTATTATTATATTTTCTTCTCACTTTATTCGATGAAACATAGGGAGGCAATGAAAATACTTTTTTAGATGGAATCATATCAATTTGACCAATATCAATTAAAGAACATTTGACCATACTTGTATTGTCACAACCTTGTAAGACCTTAGCTCTATAAATCCCCCCATTGTTCTTTGTAGAATAAACAGCCACAATATCATTACTCTTTGAGGCTATTGGTTTGCAATTTTCACCTATAAAAATAAATGTTAGTAATCACTATGTACATCAAAACAAGTTCAGTTTAATATTTACAAAAAGTATATACTAAAAACACCAAATCAAACAGTAAAAACTTTACGTGTTTTAAAATAAAATATCTAAAATATGGCTTATAACCAATCCAAAATGGCTTTTGAACCAAATTAAGCCAGTTGCAAATGTTTACGTAAAATATTATACAGATACTTCCTCCAAATATTATCACAAATAAGCAAAATGTTAAGTACTATTTTTAAACTAATAGTTAATCGTTATAACCCCTATTATGCACAGTGTGCACCCTTTCTATAGTCCTAGATTACTAAATTACTTGAAGCACTTGTGTCTTTGTTGAAAAATTACTTATCTCAGAAATTATTTAAGTTTTAGTATTAATACATTTTACTAAAACTGAACCTTACTATTTTCTCCTTTTAGTTGGTTTAAAACATTTTTAAATTCTTCATATAATTTTATTTTTCTTACAAAAATATTATCAACATTAGTTCCAAATACAACTTCAACATGATCACCACTTTGCCAATTATTGATACTTGACCCTGAAAATTTAAATGTACATTTTATTATTTTATTAATAATTATGAATACAATTAAAGAATACATTATGAACATAACATAATAAGATAAAAGTTTCAAAAAAAAAAATCGAAAATGTTTAAAATTACATAAGAATTATTTAGAAGAAAAATAAAACTCAATGGGAAACCCAACACACACATAATTTAGTTTCATAAATCATAAAAGTAATTATTACAAGTATTGTAAAATTGAAGTAGTGGCGGATAGACTTGTATTTTTTTACCGGGAAGTAATTTGAACAAGGGCCTCCAAAAAATAAGACACGAGCGATATTTTATTTTGATATAACAATACAATGCAAAACTATATAATAAGTAATATAGGTACTCTTAAGTCTTAATACAGATTTGGGAACGATTCTGATTTAGCAACTTTTCTATTTAAAAAAAAATTTTTTTTCAATATTTGTATTTAATGGTGCTTTTTAAGAATGTAAAAAAATCTATAGGCCTAGGAATTAATATAGTTGTTAAAAAGAACATATTCGGCTAACGTTGCCACTGAACTGCGCTCGGACAAAAAAATCGAAAAAACACCCAACACGAGTTCCTCCGCGTAGCATTATAGTGTTACGCACATGCGTATAAACGTAAAATCGCAAAAACTTTGGATGAATATAACTTCAAAAATCATGGTTTCCGCAAAAAAATTCAAACAATTTCGAAATCAGCGTTAAAAACCACACATTTTGAAAAAAAAATTTTAAAAATATAAAAGCATATAACAACCGCATTGGTACATTATATAGTACAGCTATAATCTACCAATACTAAATACGGTTTTCTATAACTCTAATCTAAAAATAAATCTCAATATTCCCAATGATACGACGATACAGGGAACAAAAATGAATATTGTTTATGGCTAAATGATTATGATATTTTTCTTGTATTGTTTAACTTAAAATATTAAATTAGTCAATTTGCATCTCTATTAAAATTATTTTAAATCTTTATCACACAAGGTTCAATACTTGATAAATGGTCCTAGGACCCCCATACATCAACACAGGATAGGGCCTACTGGGAAAATCCCAAATTCCCGGTAGGCCTATCCGCCACTGAATTGAAGCTTAAACAAAAATGTATAGATACCAGATAGTAATAATATTATCTTACCATTACTTTTTGTTCCTTGAGAATTAGATGTAGCCAGTTTAGGTTTATTTGACATGTTGTCAGATGTACTAAACATCTTGACTAAATCCTCAACAATATCTTGTCCACTACTTTGTTTAACTAAACTTACTTCATTTAAATAATTGAAATTACCCTCATCATACCTCTGTTAAAAAAATACAAGTCATATTTTCAATTAAATAAATTAGATACATATTGAGAAGAAGTAACAATTTTTATTTAGAGTGAAGATAAACATTAATGTATTAATATCCAATAATATAAACTAGTGAAGTTATCCAACATTTGAAAAGTAAAAGTAAATTTCTTCAAAGCTTAGCCATTAAGTATCATATATGTTAACTCTTTTAAATAACAGTAATAGTTAATTTTTTACTTAATGCATTGCATAGCTATATTTACTATGCATTTATGTTTTAAATCAATTTATGATATATTACTTGTTACAGCATTTGGTACATTATTATTTAAGGCTGAATATTAAATAGAGTATTTTTTGTACATAAGTAACAATTTACAGAAAAAATAAAGGTTATTGTGGGATCGTTAATTATATCCAAAAATCATTGCCAAAAAACATCACCAAATAATTTGCCTCTGCTTATTGTTAAAACGGTAGTGTCACTAAAATGCAGTGTTGGGTAGTAACGAAACACAAATTACAAATTACTGTAACGCAATAATTACTTTTTTTTAGTAATACAGCAGTAATTTCACTACATTTTACTTAAAGTAACGCAATTGTAAACAAAATTACTTTTTAAAAGTAATATTCATGAAGTAATTATTTTCCACATTATTAAAATAATGGTTTTGAATGTATTACAAAAAGAAGCTGAAGGATATTCCAGGAAAATCAATTATATTTATTTTGGATTTCCATAATAGTTAACAATATTATTAAACATTCCAGGAATAAATGTTATTACATTATTAGCAGAAAGAAAGAGTTTAAAAATAAAATGTAATTAAAATTAATTATGATTTATGACTTATAGACTATAAAATTATAACCGAATAGGTGAGATAATCCACAAATCGGTGACAAATTAATAGTGAACGGTTACTACAAAAAATTAATCGGTAGTAAAATATTTCCACCAGATATTCATTTGATAATAGCTATCCCCCGGTGTCACCGGTTTGTAACCAAAGTGATCAGTTTGGTAAAACGAATCTTTTTTATCACCGATCCAAGTTTTAAGGAGAAATAGTCACAGATTACAAGTAACAAATTTCTGAGATGCATTTGTACATAATATGTTTATTAGCACTAGGTCTATGATTATAAAATATATACATAATAATTGACTAATATGATTTGAATATGGTTCAAAAAAATGATAACTGTTATCAATGATAAAAAAGTAACGTTAATTGTAACATACTTTATAAATGAAAAAGTAATGTAAATGATAAAAATAATTTTAGGTAAGGCAAATGTAATTTAAATAAAAAATATTTTAAGTAACGAGTAACATAATTTCATTAATTTTTAAAATTAACACTAATAAAATAGTACACATATCCACCAAAAAAAATATCAATAAATGCCATACAGACTATACTCTGTTAAAAATAAGACAGTGACCAGGCGGCTTAGTTTTGCACACGACACACGCACAAACATCAACCTCACGCGGTGTGCACAAGCCACTGAAGCCTAGGTCACGTGGTTGGTACTCATGGGTGGAATTATTTTCCAATGAAAAGTGGTCGCCGCCAGGTCACAGTGTTATTTTGAACAGAGTATAGCTTAGCATTTTAATAAATTGGTAAAATTTAAAATTACAATTGAATAATTTGACTACATTATTATGCATTTAAAGTATAACTGTATCAAAATAAACCAAGATAACTTACTAAAAATAATGGAACTGGATCATTTTGCCACAAATTATAAAAATAATCTTTAACAGTTGTAGTTATTTTTAAACCTGTTGTACCTTTAAGACCAACCTTTAGAGCTAGACCAGGAATCTATAAATTAATTAATTAATGCATAAATTAATACAAAAATAACAAATTAGCTCTAAAGTGAATGTGTTACATTTTTTAAACTATTTGGAAGCTCGTAGATGTTACAACCAAGCACATCTATATTTTTTCCAATATCTATTAAGAATACAGAATACTTCTCTCCACATTTGTCAAGTACTTCAGCACGGAAAATTTTCTCTTCAAATTTCACTCTTACTATATCCTTATATTTAGGATTCTTTTTTACAATAATATCTAAAATAAATAAATAATATTTAGTGATGTGAAGAATACATTTATAAGTTGACAATATTATGCCAATTACAACTCAACCAATCTATATATATAAAAATGAATGTATGTGTGTCAGAGTGTGTGTGTCCATGTTACCATGGCAACCATTTATATATTATTTAGAGATTTTCGTCCGTGTGTGTCTCCATATTACTATGGCAACCAATTATATATTATTTTGAAATTTCCGATAAAATGTTTTGTATATAAATGGTTGCCATGGTGATATGTAGAATTATTATTCATATAGAGTTGGCAATTTTAATGGGCAACGAACTGAACGGGATCAGATATTTATATATATATATATATATATATATATAGATAGATTATACCTCTGAGCAGAAGATAGGCTAATTTAAAAAGGGAGAGAACCAACCCTGGGAGGTGCTCAAACAGGAATTTTGAGATTTCCAATGGAAATTTTTGTTTTTAAATGGTTGCCATGGGTTTTGAAGCTATTATAATAATTATTGGTTGCCGGAAAACGAAGTACACGGGATCAGCTAGTAATCTATATAAATTAAATTAAATAAAAATAAAAATGGGGATGGCTGGTACCTACAGGTGCCCACTTGAATATTCTGCCAAACATAAAAAAAAGTGTTCCTCTGGCCGTTCCCTACTATTCCAAAAACCATACAGTACCATCCTACAGCTAATGGTTTCAGTTGCCGGGCTGAAGACCAACAAAAGTAAATAAAACAAAAATGCTAATTGTTGAGAAAAATATTAGGATTTATCCATGCTGTTGCTTAGCTTACTAATATAATTGAGTGGATTTAAGTGTTTGTGCTTAGTGATAAATATAGTCTTCTAAAATATATATAATGTACTAATTACAAAAAAAAATATACTAATGAAATATTGTGTTTATTTATTTTATTTTAAATATAATAAACAATTTAAAGGTAAAGGGGCAAAACGGTAGTAGTCCATTTACATAAATTTTTATTATCCCATCTAATAATTAAGATGCTTTATGAACTATTATTTTGGTAAAATGTATTAACATTGAAAAGTTATTGAAATAAATTAAAAATGTATATATTATTATGAATAAAAAATACAAATAACAAAGTGTTGATTTCAATTGATAGTTCGGAGTTGGACTTTCACATGTTTTCCCCACAACCCCATGGACTACAATCTTTCCCAGTATAGCAGTATAGGTACCTAACTTTTCCATTCAGTAATAATGGACTGAAATGTTTTTTCACTGAATATATTTCTAATTTCTAATTCTCAATATTACTTCTAATTATCCTATCAAATCAAATTATAAATTCAAAATCGATAAATATGAACTAGTACTGTTTTTCTCGTCTACCCTTCAATTACATTTTATACATAATTACATTTTTTTCTAAATATCGATGCAAAGTATTTCAACCTTGGATAAAAATGGTAATTTTTAAGGAAGCAGAGTTACTTTTTACTAATAATTAAATATACATATTATTCTAGGCAAATTTTTAAAATGAAATCTGTACTGGTGCTTACACACAATAAAATAAAGTTTTAAATGGCTAAACTTATGACTAGATTTAAATAGCACTATCTTTTTCAAACAACTTTGATGCATTAACAGTTTTACTTAAAAATTTGACACTCAACAATTTAAAGTTTTAACTGCTTTTTCAAAAACATAAGGATTTCATATTTTATTGTTTTTCGTTATAATTTTTGTAAAAATATAAGTGAAATTTATCTTAGTTACAAACATCCCTTTAGCTTAAACAGGGAGAGGAGGAGTCATAAGCTTTTTTTGACACGTTGAGTGCCACGGTCGACAATTTGTATAGGTATCTTTAAGGATTTACAATTTACTAAGTTATCAGAGCAATGCTTCTGTTTTTATTAGTGATTATTCAGTAAAATTAATATTTTTTTAACAGTGTATTCAGATTTTATTTTCATTTATTTTTAGCAAAGTAATGGTTATTTTTCCCAACAAATTAATTGAAAGCGACCCATTGTTTATGTTTATAGCTATAGTTATTACATCTATACATTATTCTTATAATATTTATTTATTTATTTATTATAATAGTAAACGGGACAGGCCCTTAACATTTATATAGCATTAACAATTAATAATAATATACATACATAATATTTAACAGGTAATAATATAATACAAAATAATTAGATACAAGAAGTTGTAAAATAGCCTACATTGGTTTTAATTTTAATATTATCCATACAAATTTAAATTAACGCTCTTAAATAAATATTATATTAAATAATTTATATAACTATAAATATTATAATTACCATTTGTCTTTTTAGAATTTGTGATCACACTATAATTGTCTGGTATAGTATTATTTTTAGAACCTTTGCAAAGGTATAGGTGGTTAAAATCTTCAAAATGAGTACAAAAAACAGTATCACCAGTTCTCAATTCAATATTGTATATGACTTCTAGTTCAGGTGAGTTTATCAACACTGTCTCATTTTCAATAGTATTTTGGGGTTTTTGAATAGATTCTTCTACAAATCAAAAAAAAATTATTATTTATATTGTATAACCCCATAAAAAATATTTACATTACTAAAATAGTACATAAAAGTAATATACGCTGCAGACTATTAAATAGTAAATTAAGTTGATTTAATGAAAACAAAGTTACAAGATTTCATAAGTATCACATCTCACAAATAAATACCGACACATTTAATAAAAAATAAGTCATGTAAAAATAAATATGTATTAATAAGTAATTAACCCTTTCACTGCTCTAGATGTACTATTATGTCCAAAACATGTACATCATTCACTGATCTAGACCTATTATTACGTCCCTGTATTTTATAATATTCTCATTTGTCGGGAACTGTACAAGTTTAGGAAACATGGACTCGCATTATTTTAAAACCTAAATAATTAGATCAAATTTATATAAAAAAAAAAATTATTTTACATAGAATACACAGGTTGAAGTAAAACTGTGAAAGGGTTGTACTGAAGGCGATAACATAGTCAACAAACAGGTACTTAATTCATCTAGGTAATGCACATATTTGTTCTTCGTAATAATAAAAATAAAAGGTCAGATAATGAGATTAGATTAAGACATACCTTTAGTATCTATTGGATTGTCCAAAATTTTATAAAATTCATTAAAAACATCACAATTATTTGATTTTTTTTTTAAACTAGCTTCTCTGAGTCCATTCGGGTTTTCTTCGTCATATTCCTAAAATTAAATAACTTATTAATTTAACTTATTTAAAAATAAATATATTTATATATAAGAAGACAATAAAATGTACAACATAGCAATTTTGTGTTTCTAGGTTTAATTTTATTATAGACCTACCATCAAATTTAGAAGTAAGAATATAATGTGTTTGTGTTGGTTTTTAAAAGATATATTTTTAGTATATAATGAACATTAATATATTAAATTTCCTACTTGTAATATATTTTAAAAACAATTTTATTCAAATCAACGATAATTCAGAATAACGATATATCAACACATCAAACACAAATAGTATTAACTAATAATATTTATACTTTAAGTGATTAGTGGAGATGTAAGAGTAGGACTTTTATTTATGTATTTTAAAATATGTTCTGTAAATAGAAAAGCTGTATTAATGTCATAAATAAATGTTGTACAAGGCACTTCATATATGTCCACTCCGATAGCACCGGCTAACATTTAAATCTTAAATGCACCAATTGTAACAGATAAAATCAATTAAGTTCATAAATATTTACAATGTATAAAAGTTGATCTTCTAACTCTTCTAGATAGCTTGACACTATATCATGGGATTTATCAACTATTGGTGATCCTTTAATGCCAATTTTTATACACAAATCAGGAATCTAAACAAAAATAAATGATTTCATAAATGTATTATATACTATATGATTCAATGAAATAATAGTGTTCTTAAACAAAATTAATTTCACTAATGAAACAACATTATATTATAAAACATAAAACCTTTTTTAATTCTTCGGGCAATTCAAAAATGTCATCAGTATTAACTGTTTCTTCATTTCCAAAATCAATAAAAGAAATATAGAAATGATTTTTATCAACTTTCTTAAGTATTTTAGCTCTATACATTGTATTCTCAAATATTGCTTTAACAATATCTCCTACTTCGATGTCCAACTTTTTCTTTTTTGCTGCAATGGAAAAATAATATTAGTTTAGATAATTTAAATAGAAATAAATATTTTAATATATCAATCTATCAAACACTAATATGCTATTTGAACAAATGTATGAGTTTAAATATTTATGAATGAACGTAAATACAAAAATAACATGCATAATGAGATCCAGCTAATAATAAGTATTGCAAACAAAGCCTATTTTGCTAATATTAGATTTTTCTTGAAGGCGAAACAATTGGAGTTTGGCTGGACATGTTTAGCAAGCTGTCAAAAATCTTATACGAGATGTCTCAAACAGAAACTCAACAAAATAGTGACCAGGGGATGACCCTGCAAGCGATGGTTAGATAGGGTTATATAGGATATTTCAGATACGGACAATTACAAAAAGATTGGATAGTGCAATGGACCGGAATGGATGGAGAAGTTTGGTAGAAGCAAGCAAAAACATAATAATTTATTTTGTTTCACCAAAGATGAATTAATTCCATAATACGGTGTATAACTAATAGTAAAATAAATTATTAATAAAATTGCATAAATATGTAACAAAATATACTTTATAGATTATTCATTGAAGTTCTAATTTAACACATCTATTAGGACCTGTATTACAATAGTTGAAATCCGGTTAAACCACCGAATTCGGCTGGTAAAATCAGTGGTTAAAGCGTAACCGAGGTTTAAACTATGATTGTAAAACGGGCCCTTAGTGACCTAAACAATGAAAAGTTACACTTGACACGTACTGTACAACAGATTGAGTATCATACATTTTTTATTTACTATTTTCTATATTTGTAAGGTATATTTAAAGATCTGTAGATTATATAATGGTTTTTTTTGTGCTATAAGTTTGCCCTGCTCAATACAACCGTGTTTAAATTATTAGTTATTGAAACTTACATTCATCCATTGCAGTTCTTTCAGTTACATCAGTAAACAGTTTTAAATCTTCATTAGAACCTCGAGAAACAAATACAGACGATGAATCATGAAAATACCTTAAATAAACTATTTCTCTATTCTTAAGTGTCTTTTGCGTTATTTTATTGTCAACAATAACAACTGGTGATTGTTTCTGTTCTTCATTTTTTAATTGAATATTATCAGCTATAAATTAAACAAACTGTATTATTTTTAAGATTTCAAATTAATTTGACACAATATTTTCTATTTGAGCTAAAGTTAAGGGATAACCATGGCCAGATTTTTTAACCAACATTATCAGTATAACTATTAAAATGAAATCTTTTAAAGGCAGTTTAAAAAATTAAACAGCCAAAAAAAGAATAGTTATTGTATAGCAGCAGAAAATATTGGTTGGGTTATGTCTTTTGATTACATAATATTATTATATTACTATTAAAATTATCTAGAATAAAATATACTATGGCATAACATTTTTAGATTCTGAGAGGAGCGAGGAAGGCTAGTGATTTAACAATGGTGTTCATTCTTTTTTTTTATCATGTATACAAAATTTCTACCAGAAGGAATGCTTCGATTTCAACATATAGTATCTTATCTTTTAGAAAATTGGATGAAGATGGTACTTTGAAGGTAATTTTTCGATTTTCTCAATAATTATTTAATGCCACAGGAAAACCCACCGACAAATTACGAAAAACCGCTAAAAACGGGATTTTAATTTCTAATGCTTTGTTTATCACCATAGAAACGAATAAAAAATAATAATATTATAATATTAATTCAAATTACAGTCTATAATAAATAATAACAATATAAAATATCCAGACTGACAAACCGTCTCCACCCAAAACTGTTTTTCTTAGATAATGATAATATTATATCATTGAATAGTGAATATTATATATATATATATTAAGGTGAATGACATAATTTGGTGAATGTCAACATTTTGAATGAACATTAAAAATTTACCAACATTCACAATGATTATTGGTGAGTGTTGAAATTCACAATTGAGTTTTGGTGAATGTTAGAAATTTTTATTTAAAATTGGAGTATAGACATTCAACAATTGGTGTGTGGTGTATCGTGTCATACGTAAAGATTGTGAATGCTTATAGATATAATATTGTTCACCCAATAGCTGAAGGGCAAATTATGTTAGAGTAGAATCGTATGTTATACTATATTATTTGATCAAACGGTGTTTAATGATACATATATTATCAGAGATGCAGTAAACGTTACGGTATCTGTCTGTCTGCCTGTATCCACTACTCATCTTTCTCTCACACTTAGCTTTCGCTTAATTGCGTAATTGGCAATATGTCCGTCATCGTACCTAATTTAGTAGGGATGGAAAATACATTCATATCGACCAGTGTTGGCGTATTTCATATGCCTTGCTTACACGAACGAAAAGGCAGACTGTTGTAAATTGTGATTGAATTTGTGCTACGTTCGAATTACTATTTGTTCACGTGTATAATGGAGAACATATGAGAAATTTTTTACGAATCCGTGTAATTAGTGAGCTTGTGTGTTCAATGTCAAAGGAAACAAAAAGTCCCGAGGATTGGGATCATTGTAAAGCTCATTATAAATTGTGAACTCAACTCTCGATGTCAAGTTGATTTAGTCGATATGCAAACGTGTAAAGACAGTGAGTATAAATTTATTCTCAATTATCAAGAGCATCTAACTAAATTTAGACCATTGAAGAGCAAGACAGCAGAGGAAATAGCCCACATGTTACTGCCAATTTTTCTCACTTTCGGTGCATCAAATATTCTGCATTCCGATAATGGGAGTTTCCAAATATAATTATTACAATATACAAGATAACACTGATATTAATAAAATATAATGATAATGACATTGAGACTAGATCATGAATTTAAAAAAAAAAAAACATGATTTAAAATAATAAAATAAAAAGCAGCAGCAAAATTGGGACTTAAATTATAAGCTAAAAGAATGTAATTATACATTCATCAAGCCAAAAGTTTAGTTCAGCCAAATCTGGTGATATTGTTCGTATCCGAGTCCCCGATGTTGATTGAGGGCGTATGGATCCACCAAACATATTGGCAGTTGTCGTAGCTATCGAAAATGAATTTTACACACTAGGCACAAAAGAGGGTGAAATAAATCAATTATACACCCGTAATCAATTTGCTGTATGTAAAGAACAACTATTATCCCCTGAAAAATTGCTAATCTGTGTCATCCTTAAGGAAAGCTTCCACTACAATTTCTCAAACAGATGGACAAGAGTACTTAAAATGCAATTGTAAGGCAGTGTGTATCGAAGAAGTGTAGTTGTAGATCCTCAGGACTTTAATGTAACTCAAAATGTCATAATAGTCTATCTTGTTGCAACAAATAATTTATAATATAAAATAATTTATAGTTAAATAATTATCTTTTTTTACAAAATGTCAACATTCACCAAAAACAGATTCACTAGTGAATTTCTACATCTAAGAAGAAATTGACACTCACCAGAAATTTTCACCAAGTGTCGACATTCATCTCAACATATATATATCATTGAATATAATATTAAGTTTAATGCAATCCACTATACATTGGCTCTCTTGTAACTTTCTGTACAGCAGAGCGACATTCACTTACCCGGCTTTTTTTTTTTTACAAATATATTTATAAAAAATCAAATCTTTGCCATGGTCAACAATAAAAATGGACCAGCTAGTTGAATACAATTGTATATACAGATTTTGCTGGTGGTAAAGGGTTAAAGGTTAACATTAACTTACAAATATTGTCAGGACACCAAAAAATTATTTAGTTGGATTATTATACAACATTTTAAATTGCTTTAAATATTTTAAGTATACCCTATTTAGAACACTAACCTGTACTACTATCCACAGTTTTCTTTAATATTTTAACATTTTGTAAATCATGAGCTTTAGCAATATCAGCACACTTAACATCTTCAACAAGTGTTAAAGTAGAATTTTCACAATTTTTGATTGGTATCTTTTCACTTGGTAGTAACTTCAATACTTCAGTGTTCACCAAACTACCAGACTTCAATTCTTTAAGAATTACATTTTCTGAACCATCAATATTTTGTTTTTTGCTTTCCTGGAAAAAAAATGTTTAATTAAATACTAGTTTTATAATAGGCGCACAAATAGTTTGTTACTTACAATACATAGAACTACAGTATCATCTATTAACTTTGTAAAGAACTTTTGAATTTCATCTGTTATTTCGGCATTTGGAGGAACTTCAATAGATACTGGAGTTGGTAATATAGTCTTTAAGTAAAATAATTTTAATTAAATTTAAGTACATAAATATCACAACTTTATAGCCAAACCTCTTTTTTCAATTCATCTGAAAGTTCAAATATGTCAGCTAAATGAACTAACTCTGTATTTCCGAAATCAATATAAGAAACATAGAAATCTTTATTATCAATATTTATTATTTTAGCTCTATAAAAATCTTGGAACGAATGTGAAAATACTTTGACAATATCTCCAATGACTAGATTTGTTTTTGCATTTCGATCTAAAATAGACAATATTTTAATAAACTTGTGATAAACGTTACATTTGATATTATTATAATTTAACTACACATTGCTTGATAGTTTATCCTAATGCAAGTAAATTGTAATCAATATTAATGTTTTTTTTTTTTTTTTTTAAACCATAAGAGTAAAAGTTACAAAACATATTTGTTTATATTATATTCATTTTTAAAATTAAATAAATATATATTTGATACAATGTACATAATACTCATAACCAGGGCTCGTTACTTCATGCACTAAAAAATGCATAAATAAGCATGCATTCATGCACTAAAAATTGTCAAATATGCATTAAATATGCACTGAAAAGTTCGAAAATATGCATCTATATGCTCTAAGATTTTTAAATTATGCACTCAAAATATGCATTATGTAAAAAAATCATGAAAAAGTTTTAAAATAATAAGAATTAATCCATAAATTTAAAAAATTCAAATTCCTCCACAAAATTTTGCAAACGGCCCGCAACTGTTTGTTTTTCTTTCGGCATTGTTAAAATAAAATATGAATGTGTACAGTAGTAACCTACCTATACCTCACATGAAAATACTAAAACAGGAAATAAACGCTTACAACTCATACGAGTTAAACTCATCGGCGAGTGTAAGAAAACTATACTGTAGAGTGTAGCAATGTACAAAATTATAAATGCTGGTTGGTGAGAAGCTGCCACTTTATACGGTGGAGGATGGTAGTGGTAGCGATTACACTGTTTCCGCGATATTTTGTAAAACGCATAAAATCTAAATAAGTATGTAGGTACTAGGACATTAGGTTGTCACACGCTCACTGAATAAAAATAAATCAAAACACTATAATTTTGTAAATAGGAAAGTAAATAAGAAATAAGAAACATTTCAAATATTTGTCTAAAAAATATTTTTATGAAATAATATGCACTAACGACTGTAAAAAATCGACTATATGCCAAATATGCCTTTACACCCAAAACATGCAAAAACATGCACTA
>NC_042496.1:34813252-34820678 GCF_005508785.2 Acyrthosiphon pisum
TTGTATCTCAGCTAGCATGTTTTCCTGTGTAGCAAAAAAAACATGCAGATGCATGAACTTACGAGCCCTGCTCATAACTAACCTTCACTATCCATAGTCTTCAAAATAATAGGCAAATTATGCATTTTATAAGTGTCATCTTCACAGTCTTTTATAGCTTTACACAAATAAATAGTTTTAAAATCTTTGAAATAAGAAACTATACAATAATCTCCAGTTCTCAATATAATACTTTGGAAATCATTGATTAAACTTTCATTTGATTTAATTATTGCGTCATTTTGTTCACAATTGTTCGAAATTTCTGTTAAAAAAAAAAAAATAAATCCTAAGGTATTTTTGAAATATTAAACAATTTTCTCACCATTACAAATTAATTGATTTTTATTTAATTTTAAAAACTCTTCAAAAATATTTAATGAGTTGTCTTTTCTCCTTAAAGTAATTTCTTGATATCTACTGGAATTTCTTTCATCAAATTCCTAAAATACACAAATTAAATTATCATTAATTTATACTCCCAGATAACTTATTATTATTTTTTATTTACGTATTAAACCGGGTTCACACTACACCGTGACGTGCCAAATTATTACAGATACAATATTATGGACATTTTTATATAAGTACAATATTAGAGATGTATGGGATAGAAACATTACCGGGATTACAGGATTAAGGAGCCACCCATAAGTGACACTTTGCTTAGGTTTTATGCTAGAGAATTATGTAGTAGATCTCTACATCTTTTTCTTATAAGCCTGCAACGAGGATTTCTTGGGAATGTTGGGATGGGTATGCCTTTTAATAATGGATTTTGGTAGTTTTCTAATTGAGTAAAGAAACGTTTACAGAAATCTGTAATTTTTTTCATTTATTGTTTTAATGCCAAGATTTTTATAGATGGTCAGGTTAAAAATAAATGGTGAAGCATTAGCAGGGTTGGGCAGTATAAAAGATACAATTGTATCATGTATCTTGTACATAGTTTTTAATTATCAAATGCTATGTATCATGAAACATTTATACTAGTATTATGTATCTTATTTTGCCAAAAGATACAAGATACTTTTATTGTGAACAGTTGTACAGAATATTACCAAGATATTTGATTTTGATTTGCTGGACACTCGAAAACTTAAAACAAATGTAACAATATTATATACATAAACATATAATCAATATTTTTTTTTTGCAATAATTAGGAAGCTGTCAAAATTGTATTTAGACACAAAGGAGCCTTAAGATAAATAAGTTTGAATACCTCCGATATATTTATCTTACATTTCTACCAAAATTTAAACAATTTCCATAGTAAATAAATATTAAGAGATATTAATAAGAGATCACAATAGTGTATTCACTCCAGTGCCCTGACTGGATAAAAATCTAGGGGTGGGCAAAAAATTAACCTCCCGTCCGGCCGTTCCTGTAGTCATAATCACAATTTCAAGATAATAACACAGAATAATTATTTTATGGAATAGTCATTTTGTGATAATAACGTGTTCACGAATCACAGATAATAATAGTCACGAATAATGCGATAATTTCGATAACAGTAACACTGACAATACGTCAACATAATATTATTCAAGAAGAGAAACCTTTGATAAATATAAACTTTTATAAAGCAATTTGCGAAAAAAAATATTTTAATATTATAATATTATGCTAACAGTCTTGTTAAGAATACTTTTTTAAATGTGGATTTTTTGGAGGGGCAAAATGATACTTTTACCCCAACAAACATTTCTGGGGGGGTCACTTTATCACTGAATCACTCCTGTAGTCAATCTTAGTTAGCTGCTCACAATATTTTATTCATTCAGACTATAAAGTAGGTAAAAATTAATTAAGGTTGTCATTTAATTTATAGTTATTCGGGTAGCAAGTTTACCAAAAACCAAAATAAGATTTAGGTGTGCACAAAATATTTAGCTCCATAAAATGAGTTTAAAAATTTTAGTCAAAATGTAGTATTTGATTTAATTAATTAAAGTATAAATATTTTTTATAATCACAAAACTAAAAAAATTATTGAGTACATTAAATGCATCACTAATATAATAGGGCTGGCAGTATTTCAAATTTTGATACCGGTATTTGTTTACTACTGATATCTACGGTATTACCGTACCTCGGGAATTACCGAAAATACCATATCCTCAGCAAATTTATTAGTGTTTCCAAGTTTCCAACCAGGAAAAGGCTATTATATTATGTCATTACGATTATACAAAAATAATTAAAAATAAATATAGGTAAGAATACGGTATTTTCATGGTGCCACGGTAATTTCAGTAACAACAGTAATTACCTATTCACAGTATGCCGGTATTCTAAAATACCGCCAACTCTAATATATACAACCATAAACGGCTAAATTTAAAAAATATATATTTAATTAAATGTTCAATTACAATAATAAAATGATAATGGTTTATAGCTGAACACATTACATAATATATATCTAAAAATATGACTTGAAACTTACAATGTATAATGGAATTTTTTCAATATTTGTAATAAAATGGTCTAAGTCACGCGTCTTCTTCACAAAAGGTACTTTAATTCCAATCTTAATAGCTAATCCAGGAATCTACCAAAACAAGCATATTAATTAATTAACAATATTAATCTCTATATAATAAAGGTGATAATTATCATTGTTACAAAACGTGTTTTTTAAAAAATTATATTTTAGATTCTGAGCAATGAATGTATTGGTTTTACTGTGTTTTTTTATTTTTATTTTAGTAAAAGCAAAGCTAAGATAGGACATTAAGGGCCAGTTGTACCATCTCTGATTAAAGTTAACTGGAGTTTAATTGGCCGAATTTACCCGGTTAAATATCTGTTATCAGCTGATTAAGCTTAATCGTAGTTTAAACGTAGACGGTACAACTGGCCCTAAGCCTAAAATTTCTTCGACAGCATTTTTTCTGATAGGAAAGTTAGGTTGGTACTTTAGGGGTCAAAAGTAAAAAAAACCTAGTTGTTTTTAAAAGCGCCATGAAAAATAAAAAAAAATTAAGGAAAAAAGGGAATTTTACGCAGTTAGTTTTCTTCAAAATTTTGACTTGTTTTGAGCTGTTAACAGAAATATGCAGTTTTCCAATTATTTTAGTTTTGCTTTATATAAATGTCAATAAAATTTTATTCGTTCAGTAAAAAAGCTTTTTATCAATAGATTTTAAAGTTCTACTTTTGACAAAATTTGTGCCTCCGTAGTAAATACTGTTATAATTGATTATACATTTATAATCAATGCTATTATGCTGTTTGATTTGGTTTTTTTTTTTTGGTATCAAATATTGGTTTAAAATAAAACCGATATTGATAAATTGATTATCAGCCCATCCCTTATTTTTATAGCTAAGGATTGAAAATTTAAAACAAGGTTACATGGTAGTAGTTAACTCTGTAACCAAAAAATCATATGTATTTTAATTTAAAGTTTAGATAAGCGTTGTGGAATGTCCACTACTACGCTCATCTAACCTTACATACTTAAATAACTCATAAACTACTAGTCAGTAGTCCTAAATATAATAATAATTAAATCTATATAGCAATAAAAATAGCCAAAACACTGAACAACAACTATGAATGTCTTAAAATTGATAAAATATTAATTGATAGAAATCTAGTATATTCTAATATCTAACCTCTATTAGTTCATCTGGTAGTTCACAAACAGAATTTGCCTTAACGAATTCACAATATCCAAAATCAATATTTTGTACATAAATCTCATTACTATCAACATCTTTAATTTGGGCACGATATTGAGATGTTTCAAGTACAATTTTAACAATATCTCCTACATTTAACTCTTTTTTACATATATTAGCTGAAAGTATACAACATAGTTATTAATTTATTACATTTAATTTTAAAAATATTATTTGTCAAAAATAAACTCACTCTTATCTTGATTACATTTTACCAGTACATTATTTAATAGATGTACATCCTTTACAATATATACATTATCCATATCTTCAAAATGTTTTAAAAAAACTATATCATTATTTTTTAAATCACTGAGTCTGTTAGTATTATTATGAATTATTGAAGTATTTTTATCTATTTGTCCAGGTGTAAGTTCTGATTCAAAAAACGATAATAATTAAAAAAAAATTTTTATTTATTCAACAAATAAAATTAAGGATTTCCAGTAGATGGAAATAATATTACCAGATTGTATTGATGTACATTTCATTAAATATTTAGAATTAATATATGATCCATTTTCTATATCTTTCAATTTCACATTTTCTAGACAATTTTTAGAGTTTTCATCAAATTCCTAAAACATAATATGATATATACATTTAAACAACATTTAATTTTAAATATTATAATGAACATAAATACATAATAATAATAATATATAATATATATTTTACAAAGGTATTTTATATAATGTAAGATGTATTGTGTAAAACAATATTTGTCTTCTTACAAGTTTCAAATAATTAATAATAAAATTGTATAGCATTAATAAAGTATATTGTTTAATATAAACATAAATGTGATCGATTAACATTAAATTAATTCATTGAACAAATTATATTTTCTTGTTAGTTGATTAATCACAATTATAGAAATATAAGATAAATATATATTTCCCAATAATTAGTATATTATATTATTATAAGTATATTATACATTACGTACTATCACAAATGGCTTTCCATCATCACAAAATTCTTGAAAAATGGTTTTTATTTGGTTAGTAACTTGATGATTTTTTAAATCACAGAGTCCTATTTTCACAGCTATTCCAGGCTGAAATTGTACAAATAAAATTATATAGAAATATAGTTAAGACTAATTATGTATAAATAGTAATTGTAACTGTATTATTAACTAGAAAACAGACTTCAAAACTAACTTTATAATGAATAAATGATAAAATAATTTTATTTTCAGATATTTTATAATAGTTTGTCTGTAAAATTATATTAAATTTTGTCACAGAAATAATATAGCAATATGCAATGCATCAATTTTAATTAATAAGATTGCCTAGTTTTGATTATATGTTTTCATGTTTACCATAATTAACAATAAAGGTAGGGTTATAAAAACTTTTTTCATTAATCTGCGCTCAATGGTAATGTAGATATTCTTTATGAGAGGCGAATATATATGGAATAGAATAATATTAGAGAAGAACAAGATATATTTCTTGTATCAAATTATGATAATATGGATAAAACAACAGAAAATTTGATAATTATAAAACCTAATCATTAAAAATTAAATAATAAATTAAAAGTATAAGAAAAAATACCTTCTTCAATTCATCAGCCAATTCATAAATAATATTTGATGGAACTGTTTCAATGTTTCCATAATCAATGTAGAAAACATCATAACTGCCATTTTTATTTTTTAATATTTTTGCTCTAAATAAATCACCAAAGTGGGGTGAAAAAACTTTGACCATATCTCCCACAACTGGATGATTCTTTATTATTTTATCTAGTAATAAAAAAATACATGTATAAATTAATTATTTTGTAGTTTATTACATAAAATAATAGTGAACATAAAAATAAGGTACCTGTTGATTATTTACAACTACCTATCATTATATGATAAGTTATCATATTTAACTATACTAATACAATAACTAATTAATTAGTTTAACTAAAAATTAGTTTATCAAATGTGGTTTTTTAAGGTTATACTCAGATATTATTAAAAATAATAATAAATAATAACCATTAATTACCATTCACTTATTGTTTTCAAAACATTTAATTATAACAATTGACTAATGTGTTGTAACTGTATGCACTCTACAGACACTTTCCCAAAACAGAACAAGATGCTATGATGAAATGTTGTTTCAAAGTATAGAATGTTTTAGAATATGTAAATAGTCGATGCAACAATAAATTATAATTATGTTAAGTTCAAATCAAGTAAAGGAAATAGATATAAAAAAAAATTGTATGTTAGCTATGGAAATGTAGTTAGTACAGAGTGGTTTTAAACAATCTTAAGATTAATAATTGCTTGGACACAAGAACCTACATTTGAGAAAGTGTAAAAAAAAACATAGTAAAACCTAATCTACTTTAACAGTGGACTTGTACCAAATTGTGAACATTAAAATTTAAAATCCATGGTAAATAAAACACAAGTAACCAATATTGAAAGTCGTCTTAGATGATTAAATTTTGTACCAAAAAAAAAATCAATAAGTATCAAAAAAAAATAAAACAAAACTCAATGATATTTAATTTGACTAGTAAGAATTATAAATTTGTTTTAACCTGTACTTTTGGCAGTTTTCGTTAAAATTATACCATCAGCGAAATCATAACTGCCATTATCAGATTTTATAGCTTTACCAACATACAAACAAGTGAAATCTTCAAAATAAGTCAAAATGCAATAGTCCTTATTTTTAAATGGCACATTATTAAGTTTTTCTTTGCTAAAAAAGCTATCTTTTTTGGAACTACTAGATAGATATAAGCTGTAAACATAAATTTTGCTATTAAAATATTATTCAAGTAGTCATTAGATGAAAGAAAAATGTATTTACCTCGATTCGTTATTATCATGACCATTGGTTATATTATTGTGTACACTTATAATTTTTGAATCATTTGCAGAGTTGATCCTAAAACAAATTTAAATAAATAAATTATAGAAATTACAAGGCATTATAAGTTAAGAAAATATTAATTAAATACATAGTAGTTATAAGATAATAAAAAAGTCTACCTTAATTCACTATTATCATAACCATTGGTCATATTTTGAACACTTATAATTTGTTGACCATTAGCAGAGTTTAAGCTAAAACATGTTAAAAATAAATAAATTACAAAACCTAGTAATTAAAACAAAGGCAACAGAAAAAAAGTTGTAGCTCAAAAACCTTAGTGATACCAAACTTTTTTTTTTTCATTGGGCCAAATTCCTAAAATGTTGGCTTTCATCACCAATAAAATAAACATTTATAAAATACATAGAATATATTTTAGATTCTGAGCGGAGCGATGAATGTATTAATTTTACAATGATGTGTGTTTTTTTTTATTTTAGTGTCTGTAATCACCATTTAGGACAGTGAAAATGCTTGGATTTTCTTTAACAGTATAGGAAAGTGGATCTATTTGGTACTTTAGGGGGGGCCAAAGGTTCCCAGTAGTTTCAAAAGCTCCGTGAAAAACAAAAAAAATTAAAGGAAAACTTCAGTTTTTTATTTTATAAGCATTTAAAGTTCAAATATTGACAAAATACGTAAAAATTACGAACATTTGCAAATTATTTTGATTTAGAAATTCATAAAAAATTTTCTATTTAAATCTAAGATTTAAAAATGTAATACAAGATTCCTCATAATTTGTCTACCTTTATCAAACAAAAATGTCTACAAGAACCGTCAAATTAA
>NC_042496.1:34820728-34838709 GCF_005508785.2 Acyrthosiphon pisum
TAAAATGTGATACAAGATTCCTTATAGGATAATCTACCTTTATCAAAAAAAAAATGTCTATAAGGTATAGTCAAATAAAATTTTTATGAGCGTTTGAAATTCATATTTTTACAACATTTGATATTCGCTCGATTTCTCATGAGACGATTTTCTTATTTTGTTGTTATTAAAAAACGAATGACTGTAGAAACTTGAAAATTTCGCTGAATGTTTATATTAGCATTTAATATATACAATAAAATTTTGAAAATAATTTGACTCTTTTTGAGCTGTTTACGGACATTGTAAGTTTTCAATTTTTCTAGTTTTTTTTTCTATAAATATCAATTAAGTTTTATCTATTGGACAAAAAAGTGTAAAAAATTAATACAAGGCTCCTGATATATTGTCACAATAGCAGTTGAAAAATATTAAAAATACAGGCACAATTTTTATAAGCATTTAAGGATCAAATTTTGACAAAATGTATCAAATTTAAAATTTAATAATTATTTTGTAGTTAAAAATGTATACAATATTCAACTTTTATAGCTAAAGATTGAAAATTTAAAACAAGATTCCACATAAATAGGTTATAATATATAAATTACTTTATTCACCTTAATATCATCAAATATACTTAGTAATATCATAGGCTGACTGACCGTTTTCACTCAGAATCGTTTTTCTTATACCATGATATAATATCATTAAATTCAAATTTAACACCATCCATTACCCACTTGTAACCTACTGAACAGCTGAGCGACATCCACTTACCCAAATTTTTTATACATTATTTCAACCTAAAAATTGACTTCAGGCTTTATTGCTGTAAATCTTTACAACAAATAGGCAAATGATAACAAACGAATATTAGGTACCAACAGAAATACCTGTAGATCATTAATTCAATTATTTTATAAAGAAAACATTGAATTAGGGGCTCTATTATAAAAAAAATAGGATTAGACATTAATAGTTTAATAAAACATACCATTTTAAATTTGTATTAAGTACTATAAGAGTGGAATTCAAAATAATGATTTCTATAATATTACATTTTAATTATTCATTGATAATAATAATACAAAATATAGGTATATCAACTACATAATAATTAAGTTACTTTAATAATAACTTACTCTGTTTTTGATTCTAATATTTGTTTTTCATTAACACCATTTTCCAACTTTGTATCATTGCAGTTAACTTGAACAAGAACAGCACCATTGAATAGATTCTAAGAATGAATAATAGTGAAATATACAAAAAATTATACAATAAAACTAATTAGTACAAATAATATTAGCTATAAGCATGGGTGTGTGAAGATCTATTTCACAAGCTATATGGAATATATCTACTTTACCAGGTTACTATTTATTTTTTTGAAATTGTTTTCTGTAAATACTTGTTTTAGCATGCTAAATTCAAAAAAATTTTATAAAAATTTGAGCAAACTTTTATACTGCTCAATAGTGACCTCAAATTAAAATTGTTGATATTGTCACATTAACTATAGGGTTAAGTCAGTGGTTCCGAATTAGTATAAGGCTACAGATCACTAATTTAAACTTAAAATTGGCCCGGGGACCACCCCTTTTTAATAAATACTTACTTTTCAATGTGAATAAAGAAAACAAACCTTTTTCGCGATAATAGAGTTTCAATAGTCCAAAAATAACCGGAATTTCAAACAAATTAAATAATTTCACTAAAATAAAAAAAAAAAATGAAAATTCATTACAGTTGATGAAAAACACTACCATTAATTAAATTCAAAATAATATGAATATTATATCTTGTATTATATCTATATTTAATCAATGGTACAAAACAATTGCGGATCCACTAACATTGATACGCAGACCAATAATTGGGAACCACTTGGTTAAAAAATCCCTCACTAGGTTATGTTATGTTAGCTAAGTTCTATTTTCTATAGTCACCCACCGTTCCTCATCCTACTTTAATTTCAAAACTAATGATTTGCACAAATTTTAGTGTATTTATGCCATATACTAATCATTATTCCAATAACTTTTAAACGATAAGTGTTCTCAAATTGTTTTCAAGGTTCTTAAAATAAGCCCTCAAAAGTTGTTAGTACTTTAGGGGAAATTTTTATTTTAAAAAAGCTAGGTTGTCTGGTAAAGTAGATTCGTTCCCAAATTTTGTAGGTCGCGCCTGTGCATGACAGGAACCACCCATAGAAACGCCTATAATAGCGTTAAGTTATAACACAATAATTACACTTTCTGGCAGAAGGGGTTTTATAGAAAATGTTGTTTTCTTCGGAATAAAATCATCTTTGAATGTGACTGGTAAAGCCTAGAATATAAAATTTGTTAAACATTAAGTGAATTAAATTTAAGCGTTTAATATCTAAATAACTTTTACTTACTAATGGTTCATACATAAAATAATATGGAAGGACAAACAGATTTTCCAACTTAGTATCATACAAAGAGCCATAATCAATTAATTCAATTCTGGTATTATCAGTTAGATATTCATTGAAACCAATTAATTTCCCTCTGTACCTAAATAAACACAGTACATAATTTATAAAAGCAGAAATTTGTTCCATGTTGTGTAAAATAGCATTAAAGTACATTATTTCTTAATTGTATATTAAATAAATTACCATTTTCCTTCAATTTCAACAGCAACTATTTCTAAAAGTTTAAATTGTGTAACTTTATCAAATAAGCTACTTAGTAATGAAATTGATTCCATATCTTTAGTTCGCTTTTCCAATTTACTTTTAGTTGTCACCAGGTATACATTTTGGGAATGACTTGGAAGCTTGGAATCATTTGAAAGCAAATGAACCTATTTAAATAAAATGTATGTTATTATCTTTAATATTTTTAGAAAATATGATAATAATTGGTACAATAAGGCATATGTGGCACTTGGCTCTAATTGTTTGAGGTGTAAAAATTAATCACAATTTACTGACCTAGGTATTTAAAATAAATTTGCTCTATTATACTTATTTTTTCTGGGAGAGGTGGGGGCAGGCAACTGACTCTTCATAAAACCCCTCCTTTCGCCCAAATTTAGTCTATGGACCTAGGGGTATACCAAGGTAGACATGATTTTACTGATATTCAGTTCAGTTTTAGGCATACATGTGGTATGTTTCTCATCCTGTTTTATTGTTTTTTTAAATTTCATGGGATGCTACATAATTTTAGGGGAAATAACTAAAATTTTGGGACTAATTTAAAATGATTTTGATCATAATTTTACTTTGGTACATTATTAAGCAGTTTATTAAACTGTTTCTATGGGTCTAAGAATTAATTAATAATAAAGTAAATATATAAAATAGCTATTTAATCTTAAAACTGATTAACCTAACTTTCCTTATTGGCTACTATAAATGTATTCTTTATGATTATAATCAGGGCTTTGCAACGGAATCATTTTTCTGAGTTTCGAGTGATTAAAGAAAATTTGGGTGTTACGGGTTAATACACTTTTCTGGTTACGGTTAAATGCAAATTTATTTAGGTTAATTATGGTTGAATCGGGTGTTCAAAAAAAAAAACACATTGTATATTAATTAACATGAGATTTTCAATGGAAGTTTGATATAGTAATCTGATTTTATATTTAAAGTAAACATAATGAAAAAAATTTAAAAATTAAATTAAATATTAATACTTATTACTTACTCAATCCTTTTTCTACAGAAGAAAGTTCTCGCTTATTACATATTTTAATTTTTAGTTAAACGTATTTTTGTTGTATTTATTTTTGATTAAGAATGTTAGACAACACAATTACTATTGTCTATTATTGAATATTGTGAAATAAAATAAAATAATCATCTAGCATCAAGGTCTTTTTTAATATTTAATGAATTATTTTGTTGGTTACAAAAAAAAAATTGAATTATCCGTTTCACACTTAAACTACTATCTTCTTATCTTCTTAGTCGCGTTAGTTGCAAAAAATACATACAAAATGATATGCCACTTAATTTTCAATAATTCGGTTTTCTGGTTACGTCCGAGTGCAAAGCCCTGATTATAATAGTTATTTTACTGATAAAAAACTATGATTTTATCAGAAAACACGGATTAAGATATTATACCTAATTATATAAACCTTAGTTTGTTAGAGAATTTAATAATAAAAAAAAAAAAATTAATTTTAAGTAGAAGATTAATTTATACAGATTGGAGCAAATATATTTTAGGACCACGACTGTATACATATATATAACTTGTGAAGTTATTAGGAGACAGATAGAATCTCTGAATAGTTTAAGAGGCTATCAGCGCACTATTTGTTTTCTTTCTCTGGCTCACACGCAACATAGACAAAACATATTTACGCAAAATCATTTATTTTATGCGTTTAAGTAATCTTAGAGTAAAGTCACCCATTACAAAAAAGATAGAGAATAATATTTTTGAGGGAATGGCATATCGATTTGTCTAAATATTGTCTCAAAACAATTAAACATCATTTAAATTAACAACATTTTTTTGTTTATTTTGAAAGTCAAATACAAAGTCAAATAATAATAAAATATAAAATCGATATGTCATTCCCTCAAAAATATTATTCTCTATCTTTTATGTAATAGGTGACTTTATTCTAAGATCACTTTAAGGCATAGAAAAAATGATTTTGCGTGAATGCGTTTTATCTATGTTGCGCGTGGGCCAGAGAGAGAAAATGAATAGTGCGCTGACATCCTCTTAATAATAAAGGAATGACTACTACAGTACTGCCAGCAAAATTAGAGCCTCGGATTTTCACGCTTATTAAAACAGAAATTATTTATTAGTAATAAATCATAACCGTGTTAGGTATTACAATGATAGATTTTTAACTCCAAATTTTCTCATGACACTATTTCCCTCCGCCCCGGTGACTGTCCTCACATAACATTTGAGAACACAATCATTCCTCACACAAATCAAGTCAAATATCTCGGTCTGCTGTTTGACAGAAGGCTCCTGGGGCCCTCACCTCAAAACCAAACGTAAACAACTAAATAGCCGCCTACACATCCTCAGGCCTCTCATAAAATGTACATCTCCAACCAACTACTACTCTACAAACCCCTACTGCAATATATCTGTTCATACAGAATCACTCTTTGGAATACCGCTAAACTAACAAACACAAGAACCATACCAGCATTCCAAGCTATCTGCCTTCGCATGATTGCTTAAGCAAATGGTGCGTCACAAATTTTGCTCTACACAATGACCTTCAAATCCCTACCATAAAACAACTATCAAATATTATCTACGCCTATATCGAAAATCACTCATCGCTCAACTTCATACCAATGCTCTTCCGGACAACGCAGCCAGAAGCCTCAAATGCGAATGGCCCAGAGATCTTCTCAAGGCACATCAAACGTCTTAACGTGTCTATTACTATCTCTCCCTAAATTACCATCCTAGAAAGAATTTCTAATGTGAAACTCCTACTCATTGTCTTTTTCTCACCACTTCATTGATCATTCTATATTCATTCATTCACATTTACTTATTGTACCACTTATTGTATAGATTGTAAATTCTCACAAAATAAATGAAAAAAATAAAAACATTTATGAAGGAGATATGAATTTAACAGATTACAATTTGAGTAAATTAACAGTTATTACTTGAATGATTTTATTGCTTAAGAAATGCGCATAACTATTTTATAAAAATTTAACATGGACCAATGAGTTTAAACTGTCTTTTATTTTGAGGCATTTGAGCTATAGTCGGTCCACACATGTTAAGTAGGTACATGGTGCCTGGGTCTACAAAGTTAGATTTGTGATAGACTAGCATAATATGTTGAAATGCATTTTTATTTTTTAGAGAATTGTAGAGAATGACAAGGTGACAGAATTAGGATAGTCGCCATACACAGATTTAACAATACGCATTGATTTTAAACATAGATAAGTAATTCTATCTAAGTATTATTTTAATACTTGCATGACGTTAGTTAATTTATGTTATAAATCATAGTTGTATAAAATAAAGAAGATATAATTACCGCCTCCAGCCACTTGAGTATGATAACCAATAAAAATAATTATAAATAACATCAAATACGGAGGGACCCACTAGTTTTGCATATTTGCACCACCACCATTGTGCCAAGTTATCTGATAACTGTATATTATATTATGGAACAAGACTACTTTACAGGGCAACCTTTGTTTTTGACATTTTTTTTTTAAATATTGTTTTCACATGCATTTTCAAAAATGTTAGAAAAACTTAGCGGAAATTTTTAGTTTAAAAGTTACGATAAAATAATTATTTTTGCCTCGGCCGCCCACACGCTTGACTTTGGTGCACTGGCAAACGTTCACGCAAAGAGAAACAACGATTAATGGTTCAACACATACAAATCAAAACAGCATTTTTGTTATTTGTCATTTTAAAACAAAAATATCCCTTAACTTACTATGGAACACTACCTCAAGAATGTCAGAGTAAAAAATTGCATTTTGCAATTTGCGCACAGCGATGCAAGTGTGGCCATACGCTCGCTGTGCTGCGTTCATGCAATAAAGTCGAGGGCAGACGAATAACCTAGAAGGTAAACTAACAATGTTAGTTACAGTAACACAAGTATTATAATGGGTCACTTCGCCTGCCGGCTCCGGTCGCCTCAGTAGCCTAACTGAAGGTCGTCCATCCATTTTATGGTTGTGTGACATTATAGTGGCATTTGCGGCATTATTGTAGTGTTGTGCACAAGAGTATACATTTTGGAAGGCTATAACTTCCATAATAATGATTTGCACAAATCGTTTTTGCACCAGCGTTCTAAACTCGTCAATACACACCTTATCAAAAAAAGGTTGCCTGGTAAGGTACTTATACCGTCAATATTATATTTTTTGTTTGTTAAATAAGGAAATATATGAAATTAATAGTTCTTCAATGGTTGGGACTAACTGCATGCGCACCCACTTATGTAAAACATTTAAAAATTAAAACGAGCATGCAGGTAGGTATGTCTACTATGAACTATTTGGAACTATCCTTGTAGAACGATAATAATGATTACACGATATTAAAGTTGAATAAAAAATAATATTAATACTCTCCATATAAAACATTAAAAAGTGAAAACCACAACCACCATAATTTTTAACATACCTCGGTCCACGTGTTCAAAGGCAAGAACTCCAAAACTTGTTTGGACGTAAGAAAATTCATAACCATTATTATTATTATGAGCGTGTATACTAATTAAACTCAAAAATAACCAGAAAGAAGTCTGCAGACTGCAATAATCGATGAGTTAGCTCATTCAAAATTTAAAACTACGAATGACGGGAAAATCCAACGGGTCACGTCTTGTTGTCACACGCGGCTTGTCAAATATAAAATGGAATATAACTATTATAGTTTAGCCGACACGCCGTTAGTCGTTACGAATAGTCGCTAGAATCGCGCACGCCGAAATACCGAATTCTAAATAAAGATAACCCTGAAAAGTGAAAACCACGATTGACCAATTACCGGAAACCAAAGGATAAGATTTATGATGTATTTATGAGCCCACGACGTCGGGCACAGACTGACGCACTATCCAAAACAATTCACTAAATATAAACAAAAACAATTCACAATGAAACGTTTCAAAAAGCAAAATACTTTAAATCGTTATCAAATATCAATGTAACGACCACTGCAGCACGGCAGTTGATAATAATAATTGATTATACACCATCACAACATGTTGCATAGTGCACTAACCACGGTTGTATCTATACTCTATAGTGCCCTAATCATAGCCAATAAATATATAAATATTATTTAATTTGTCATGTAGGCAAATAGGCGACAGCCATGAGTCAAGACTCACGACTGCACCCCGCAGACGGGCACAGAGTAAACCATGAGCTCTTTTATTGGATGAGTAGGCCTTAGACGTATCACGTTTATCATAATATTACGTATAATAATATGGAATTTGTAGTATAAATATAAATATAAATATTGTACATTAATAGTAAATACTATATTATACGATATCGTTAATACGACCGTGCATGGTGGTAAACTTTTATTATTAAAGTTACATTAATTATATCATGGTATTAATGTATTATTGTTATATTCTGTCATTCTGTAATATTATAAATATAAAAGAACAACTACATACATAATTAACTTCAGTCTTATAAATAAAATTGAAGTATTGTACAAATGTATTTTTGATATTATATATAAATATCCATAAGGGAGTTTACCAATTACCTTTTCATATACCAATTGCGCTCTAAACATTTTAGGGTCGATATACCAATAATTGCGCTTTATACATTTTAGGGTCAATAGACAAATTGCGCTCAAAACATTTTACAATACCTAAGGAAAAGTTATAAGTTATATAGTTATAAATTTTTTATGCAAGTATTAATACATAATATAATATAAAATTATAAATAAATAAACATTTTTTTCTTCACATTTAACAAGTTACTTTTTGATCGTCAATTAGGTATATAAAATGTATGATAAATGATAACGATAACTTGTTTTCGTCAATCACTCAAATGCATATTTCCGTGATCAAATGTCCGTAATAACACGATTTAAGATAGTACTATCTTAAATCGTGCGTAATAATAATAACGTTTCATAAAATTCCTGATATCGTTATAAAATGTATTATAAGTTAAGTTATAACCAGTCACTCTAACCAGTAATCAATTGATCAATAAATACGTAATTTTCAAGCATTTTAGTGTGTTTATGTTGATGTTGATGGAATTAGATCAAAAAACAATATCTCTAAATCTAAAGAATTTGAATACAAGCGCAATTGGTATATTTATCGTAAAATATAAGAGCCGCAATTGGTACACTGACCCTAAAATATATGCTGCGCAATTGGTATATTGACCCTAAAATACAAATTTTGTTTTGGCGCAATTGGTTCATGCCCATCCATAAGTACAACTTTTTTGTATTAATTAATTTTATTCATTTGTAAATATAACAGTACTACTTATCAATATTACATTAAAATTAACAGTTAACACCTCCCCAATAAGTAAACCGCCACATCAACCCCGCCCCTCTTAAATTTGCCACAGTTACAATATTAGGTACCTAATTGTTTTAATCAAATATGTTGAAAGTCTTAACTAACAACTATATAGTATAAATAATTTAATTTTGTTACATAACTAAATTTTATTATTCAGTGTTTTACTCAGAATGGTTAGTTAATAAGAATATTTCAAGCAAACATACATGTTTCTAAACAATACAATAGAAGTATGACACAAAATAATCTTAAAATTATTGAATGAAAACAAAAAAAACGAATTAGTTAATTGATATTCAAAATAAAATACAAACTAAGATAAATAAAAGATATAGGTATAAAAATGTAAAAATAAAAAAACAGGTCTTTAAAAGTTTTTGTGACTAATTTAAATAATATAATATTTTTCAAGAATGCAGAAAAAAATATTTTGATTGCAATGAATTTAATTGACCAATAAAATGAAGGATCTTCAAATATCATAATATCCAATAGGTACATGTAGTTAAGGTTTGGTATTCAAAATTCACAAGTGTTTATAAATTCTATCTGAAAAAAATACAAAATTTATAATAGTATAGTAGTAATAATAAAAGATAAGAAATAGCCCTAAATAAATAATAATTGAAATCAGTGTCTATAAAATACAGTACCTACTTATGTAAAGAAAAAAATTCATACCTATATATAAGTTATAGTTGCAATAGGTAGGTATTAGGTATCCAAACTATCTGTTTATATGTCAATATAATTGTATGACAAGTTAATCATGCTATAAACATATCAAATAAATCATCTATAGGATATAGGTAAAACATGTATTTTAAGTTTATCAAGGTATTCAGATAATCCAACTCTTGCAGTACCTATTTAAAGTTTCATCAGCAGCGATTTCACTAAAAAAATTAGTAAAACTAGGTTTTAAAGCATTTTATAAAAATATAATAGGTAATAACTATAACAACTTTTTTCAATCAAATGTTAGTTAATTATGTGTACTAACGTTGATGTTTCTGAGATTAAAGAAAGTTTCCATTCTGTATTACAATGTTTTTCAGTCTTCGTAGATTTAATTTGATGACCATGCAAGTTAAGTTGCGACAATTGAGATGATGTATAACCATTAGAATCTCTAAAAAATATTAATGTATAAAAGCAATTTAAATAATAGGTACAGAATTATTATTTTATTTCCTTTACATAATATTAAATGAAATCTACAGAAGCATAGGAGTGCCACCCAAAATTATAGAAAATGTTTTTCAATATTTGCTATAATGGATACAATTTCTGTAGACACTATTTCTATAATTTGGGTGGCACTCCTACGCTTCTGTAAAAACCAGAGTGTATAATATTACATATTATATTATCTTAAATGTGTTTTTTTTTTTAATAGAATTAGAAATACTTTTTGAGTTTCTTAATAGGTTTAACTGTTTCACCCCCCCCCCCCCCATTATGTATAATTTTAGAAACCCTAATATCCGCGTTGTGCCCATCCGTCGTTAGTTACCAGTTAATATGAGTTACGTTTGATTATATTGTTTTTTCATTTTCATATTAGTATATATTTAACTATGACTTATCCAGTTATCACGATACATTTTATTAATACTACCACAAAATCTGTGATATTACATTTGAATAAATAAAAAGTGGACAAGTGGGTACTGCTCTGCTGTTCAACAATAAAATTATAGAACATGTCATTGTGATGGATGTGTTATATTTTGATTCAATGATAAATAATTGCTAACAAAAAACAATTCTGAGCGGAGATGTCGAGTCATCCTAGCATACTTGTAAAAATAATCAAATTTAATAGGCAACTAAAAAAAATTAGTAAAAATCTAAAATATCCTATGGCTAAAAATAGCATAGACTTTTTTTTTTATAAAAGTAGAAAAACTAGTTTGGAATCTGCTATTAAAACTTCTAATGTAAAAAAAAATTGTATGCATTTCTGTAGAATAATTTACAAAATTATAAAAAATACTCATGGTTATAAATACTAGACAAAGAGTGATACATTTTTGAAAATTTTACCATGTATGGAGAATTCTAATATAAATATTTGGGGAAAATTTCAAGTATCAACAGTAATTCATTTTTAATATCAATAACCGATTGCTGGGAATACGTTAATTCAGGTACCTACCTTTAAATATCAAATATCGTAAAAATTTTAAATTCAGACAGTCATCAAATATGAATGGAACTTCCCAGCAAACTTTTTTTTAATGTTAAAGGAAGAAAAACTTGAGGGGAACCTTCTATTAAAATGTCTTATGTTAGCTACGAAAAGAACAAAGCTCTCAAGGCTAAAAAAAGTCAAAATATTTCAAAAATATTACCACGTATAGGAAATGCTACTATAAATATTTGTCGAAAATTTCAAGTGTCTTCATGTTATTAGTTTTTGAGTTAAACCAAAAAAATAAATCAATTTTTAAAAAAATTCCTATTTTTGATTTTCCCGACGCTTTTATGAAACTACTGGGAATTTTCAATTCCCTCAAAAGTACCTACCGACTTGTTCACTTTTCTTTCAAAAATCAGATAAAATTGTATTATTAAAATATAAAATATAAAATTCAAAATTCAAAGTAAATTCCATACCAGATTAGTATTAAAAAATAGGTATAAAAATATGAGTATTTAATATACCTAGATTCATCCCAGCATCACAAGCTTAGCTTGAGATGCTCAATGCTGAAATATTGTAAACTAATAAATTCAAATATTGTTTACCTATTATGTATTGTATTTATTATGATTGCAAATAAATTATTATTTTTATGGCAAATATTAAAATATAGGGTACCAATTCACAAAATATGAAGGTTACCAATTTTTTTTTTAAAGTTGTCTATGGTAATATAGTTTATTAGTTATTGAAATGCATTAAAATACGTTCATAAACCAGTTTTCTAACACACTCGCAGAGTGAGTTTTTCTAACTTATTTATATTATGTTATATAAATTAAAATATTTTAAATTCTTTCATTTCATTCATTAAATTAATTACTTAAATAAATATATATGTCCAAATGTCTTACATAGTTACAGATGAAGCTGTTAGACTATAATTAATAAAATATTCTATGCAATTTTGAGAACATTTTATACACTTTTTATATTCATGCCTTTTGTTGTAATAATAATAATAAGGTGAATCTAAAAACAAAATTAATGGGTAAGTATAAATATTTATGTAACATAAATGTTATTAGGTAGGTATATGTATTATTTAGAAATTCAAAAGATTAATTTATTACCTTTTCCGTGGGTTTCGATTGGCATACAACTGTAGGATAATATTTTGTCAATAAATTCTAAACCTTTTTCGCTGAAAATATCAATAAAATGCAATAAACTATTTATAGCATACTTAGATAATGTCCACATAGGTTTTTGAAAATGTCTAGAAGAACGAATAACCCTAAAAATATGTATTTTGTATAATATACATGTATATTGTTTACTTTTTTAAAACTTACCCACATAATTTGTTACGAGAAAAACTTTACTTACTTGAGTACAAATTCACAAGCTAAATCTCCCATAGCTATGTAAGGTTGGGTGAATAATTTTACTAATAGCATTCCTTTAGATTTTAAGAGTCCGTTGAAAATGCTATTATGTGAGTCAATGTATCTGTCCAAAGTATATGTGATGAAATATGGCATTCCTTGTACTTTGGCAAACTAAAAACATATAATAAAATAAAATATAAGATACATCAATTTATTTATTGACTTTGATAAAAATATTTACAGCATTATTCCATTTGCAATCAATACATGAGGGGTTGTAGCCAGCCATGTCACAAATATTATTCTTGGATAATATAAAACCATATCGTTGAATTAAACACATTTTACAGTTAATTAGATTATTTTTTTGTAAAAACATTAGAGCATCATCAAAACCTTGATAACACAATTTAGCAAGCATCTAAAAATGATTTCCAAGATTATTGAGAATAAAAAAAATTTAACAGATACTTATTTTGAATTTGCATTATACCTCTGGTTCTGGTGGAAACATTATTCTAGCTACTCGGAAACAATTTGTTTTAGTCATTTCAAAACTATTATTTGATATCTTTAACTAAAACAAAAATAAATATTTCAAGTTATTGTTTTTATAAATTCTACAATGGTTAGGTACTTATTTAAAATTGAAAATAAATACCTAAATACATACACAATATTTTAAATAATAATCAACTACCTAGCAGAATGTAATAAATATATAGGTACCAGCTAGGTATCATAATCCATAAATTGTAAATTTTAGTTACACGACATATTATTAAATAAGACAATGAACAAAGTATACGTACCTAACTTAAGAGATCACAAGTAATAAGTTATTATAATCTATCATGGGTTTAAATATTTTTTATTATTTTTGTTTTTAATATAGGTATTCAATCTGTAAAACTCGATTTACAATAAGAATAGGTAGGTACGTGCTAACTGCTAAGATAAACATGACAAGTGTTACATGAAAAAAGAAGTAACCAAACCGGCTACACTTTATATTTAATATTTTTAATTTGTTATAAATATATATATAATTTTTTTTTTGAACTTTTCATTTTAATAAAGGATTAAGTGTTTAGGTCACGACACCATCTTCTCTTAAGCCCCCTTTGTGGGTTTCCAGGTATTGAATCTGAGTCAAGTGCTGAGATTAGTGGGTTAGGGTGATTTACTAATTGTGAACGATAACGTCTATATATAATTGAGGACATTTTTTATGTGTAAGTTTATGTGAAGTGTGTGATTGGATACGTAGAAGGGGGCCTCAGTTATCATACGCAAGGTGATCAAATGATCAATTGGAATTTTTCTATTCTGTTTAAATTTGACAGTTTAGCCGCAACCCATATCTGGAAGCCGTAAGTCCATATAGGCATGAGAAGTTGCTTATAAATTAGTGGTTTGATATTTAGATTGAGTTTTGAGTGGTTACCAAGTAAATAATATAGTGATTTCTTTCTGAGATTTAAAGTGTTACGTTTAATTTTTATATGTTCTGTCCAGGTGAGACTTTTGTCTAGCGTTAAGTCTAAGTAACGACGAACATTGGAGACTTTTTGTATTGTTTGGTTATTTAAGTTAACTCAAGGTATTTCACCTTGTCTTAATGAAAAAGTAATGTGTGATGATTTTTCATTGTTAATTTTTACTTTTCATTTAGTATACCAGGAAAATGGACTGTTTAGGTGGTTTTGTAAGTATAATTTAGCAGTGTTTAGATCATTTTAAGAAGTGTACATAACTTTGACATCTACAAATTCAGCAACTGAAGTATATGGTAGTTGTTTGGTTAGCTGTGTACAAGTTATATAGGAAGGGAGAGGAAATAGCACCTTGGGGGACACCAGCTAGAATAGAGGCAATTTACGACATTTCAGTGCCTACTTTTGTAATAAAGAATCGGTTATTAAGGTAGGATTGGAAGAAAAAAAAATAAGGCGCAGAAAGAATTTTTTTTTAATTTATAAAGAAGGCCTGGGTGCCATACCCGATCAAATGCTTGAACGACATATATGGGTTTAAATACATTATATTATATTTTAAATTGTGATGGCTGATGAGTTGTAGATTGTTAATTCCTTAATTATGATAGGTACCTATGAAACAATACGTTGTAGGATGAGCCAGTAAGGATGTATTTAGCATTATAGATACTTTACAAGACTACTAATATCTATGAATTATGATAGTAAAATAGAAAAAAAATATTACTTACTAAATACTTCTTAATAGGGTTGTCACGGGGACAAATATCAGTAAGACCACTAAATGGTGAAATAGTTATAGTATTCTTATCAACTATTGGTAAATTGTCAGTAAATCCACCATCAATATACCTATATTTACCAATCAAAGGTGGCACAAATCCAGAAAATACTGGAATAAAAGCACTAGCTAATAATACCTGAAAAACAAAATGCATCAATTTACCGGTTTGAAATGTCTTATTATTCAAATTTAAGAGTAAAGCACAGTCTCTTGGCATTCATTATTAATATGAATCATAGGTAAGACTTAGAAATGAGAATAAAAATAAATAATAATTATACCAGGCGAGTTGTGGGTAGGTAGGTTGTACCACAGATATATACCATTAGTATATATCTGTGGGTTGTATACTGACAAAGTATAAACAGACACGGCGTGGCGTCTCAAAATTGAATAATTATTTTTTTTATTTTAAGTTCAAATGAAAAACGTGGAATTGTGGAAATGTGGAATGGTACATAGACAGAGACACTACCCCACAAAATATTTAGTAGTTTAGTACTGTAGTACTGACTGTACTATAGGTACCTACTCGTAGTTCATAAGGTATTCTACCTGTCAACATTTAAAATACCTATCAGATAGTAGATAAGTAGTGGCGCCCAACCCTATTAATAGGTGTAGCAGTCGCTACGCCTTGAAAATAAGGGGTGGGTGGGTATAATTACATAAAATAATCAACTTGAAATATGTTCATAATAAATCACAGTTTATATTGGCTAATACCTTAATATTTACTAATATTATCAATTAAAATATGATAAAATTTATAAAATAATATAATTGTGTGTTTTTAAGGGGGTGGGTGGGTGAGTGGGTAAAATGTTTTCTTGCTACACCTGAAAAATATATCTTGGGCGCCACGGGTTATAGGTAACTTAAAAGTAATAACTATACTAGGTACCTAACTCCTCATTAGCCTCGTTAGCCTCGTTGAGGTATTAAAATTCTCAGAAAAATATTCTACTTTAGATATAAAATTTAAAATGTGCACCGTCATTCCAAAAAAAATACTATTTAAAAATGATAACAATAAAAGAATCATAAACAATATAAATGAATTAATATATTTGTGTTTTGTAATACTATTCAAATTATGCAAAAGAATATTTTTTAAAACGTTAATACTGCTGATCGAAAATGAGTGCTTGTTTAAAGTAAAAAAAAAACCGTCTTGTATAACAGGTAAATTGAAATTTCTTACCTGTATCACTTCTTCCTTGCTAGAAAATTGAGACATGATGACATTTTTACCATCTGGAACTCTTGTTAGTGACACAAATAATTTACCACTTACTCGCTTGTGCGCATCATCAGGTAAGTCCTATAAGGAAAAACAACTCTAATTTATCCAATTTATCTTATTTAAATATATTTAAAAAGACAAAAAGTTATTTAACCTTATTAAGACGATTGTATAAATGTTCTGTGATATTCATAGATGGACTAAATGGACCTAATGCTTTTGATCTCGATTCTCTTACGATATCTAACATTTGACTTGTCATCAATTCTAAAAATAAGAATATACTTTACTGAGTACACAAATTACTGCCGATAACGATATATTGAGCAAAGCTTTACTATCTAGCAGAATTAAACCTACATAATTATGTTCTGCATATTTTAAAGTGCAGTGTTGCTATGTGTAAAAAACCGGCCAAGTGCGAGTCGGACTCGCGCACAAAGGGTTCCGTACCATCATCAGCTATAAACATGTCGACAACACTGCTTATATTATATATTCTAGGATTTTTAGTAATTTTTGTTATAGCGGCAATAGAAATACATAATCTGTGAAAATTTCAACTTTCTAACTTTCATGGTTCATGAGATACAGCTTTTTGACAGACGGACGGACGGACGGACGGACAGCGGAGCCTTAGTAATAGCTAAGGGTCCCGTTTTACCGTACGGAACCCTAAAAACCACGAAAAAGATCTAGTCACTATTATTGATTTAAGTAGGTAGGTAATATCTATTTAATCTATTAATTTTATACTTTACCGGGTGACCTTATTTTTTGAAATTTTTTTTTTTGAAAAGGGGTGTTTTGGCGATTTAAAAAAAAATTGGCGCAAATCATTATTTTGGAAGTTGTAGCAGTTTAAAGTTTGCGATTTTACGTTTATACGCATGCGCGCAACACTACTATAATGCCGCGTAGAGGACTTAAGAGTTGTTTATATTAAAAATATTTTATTTTAACTAATTTTCACTGTCATCATTTTCACATTAATTTTCATACTTCATATTTATATACTATAAGTATAATATAGTGGATCTCTTTGCTTACCGTCTCCGACGCAAAACTCGAGGTCCTCCGGACCTCTCGTTGGATGGAGGTTGCCGGACTCGATGGCCAGTTAAAGTAAAATAAGTATATAGTGGTTCCCTTCGCCTGCCGGGACTATAAATAGCAAATCTGTGGTGGGGGGAGGGCGACACCCTTCGGGGTCACGGGGGGAGAGCATACCTGCCCTTCGGGCAGACGGATAACCCAACAAGTAAACCTAACCTTGTTAGTTAAAGTAACAAAAGTATAGTAGCTCCGGTCTTCAAACTCAAAGGACCTCCTGTCACCTGTCGGCTCCGGTCGCCAAACTCAAGGACCAAGGTCCTCTGCGCGGCATTAAAGTAGTGTTGCGCGCATGCGTATAAACCTAAAATCACAAGCTTTGGAAGGCTATAACATCCAAAATAATGATTTGCGCCAATTTTTTTTTTGCACCATCGTTCTTAACTCGTGAAAACACCCCTTTTCAAAAAAACAATTTCAAAAAATAAGGTTGCCCGGTAAGGGAGACTTATAGCCTATTTTTTATTTTCATGTGGTATAATAACTATTATAAGGCGTATTATTATTAATATATTTATATATTATGTGGCAGTTCAAATTTACGATGCGATTTGAGTTGATACCAGAAGTCCAGAACTCTATGAGCTTTTAACTGCCAAGGATTAGGGCCTAGGCGGAAGAGGAAGGTTATGCATAAACGCAACTAGGGTTAAAATTCTGGGGGGGGGGCTAAAGTCCACCTAACAAAACTATTTATTTAAAATAACCCATAGGGGGCTTATATCTAAATAAATAAGGGATATTTTATGGGGGGGGGGCTAAATCG
>NC_042496.1:34838759-34859374 GCF_005508785.2 Acyrthosiphon pisum
CCCCCCCCCCAACAATTAGTTGCGCTACTGCGGTCTTGATGGATTAGTACGTAGGTAGGTCCTAGGTTATAGGTACCTATAAGGTAGTTAAGTACCAACATAATATATTAGGATTAATAAGAATTTAAATTGTCTTACATGAAAGTATAGCCTATACTATAGCCTATAGGTAGGTATAGTTTTTTTATTAAAGTCGTTTAATGATGACCAGCGTCATTGCAAATTTTTGTGTAGAACAGTGGCGTCATTTCAGTTTTTATTAGACTAGGGCAATTTTTAACAGCTTTACCGACTCAAAATTTTTTTACTCAGATTCTCATAGCATAGTGCCATAGGTAGTGGTTAACGGGTGGGAGGACGTGTGGTAAATGTGCCGATTTAAGGTTAATGTAAATACAAGAATGGGGCAGATGCCCCAGTTGCCCCACCCCAAATGACGCCACTGGTGTAGTATTGGCCCCTGCTATCTATGAGAATCCTTGTTTTAAATTTTCAATTCTTAGCTATAAAAATTGAACATTTTATAATTTTTTAACTACAAAATAAATACATTTTCAAATGTTGATAAACTTTGTCAAAATTTGAACTTTAAAGTTTAAATACTTATAAAAAAAAATTGTACCTGTATGGATCTTTAATATTTATCAACTGATATTATAACAATTTAAAAAGAATCTTGTATTTAATTTTCAAGCTTTTTGACCTAACAAATAAAATGTTATCATGTTTATAAAAGAAAAAAATAAACATTTAATGAAAATGTGAAGTACTTACCTAGAGTTAATAGTTTTGAATAACAACAAAATAAGAAAATCGTTGTGTGAGAATTTGTTAATTTTCAGGTGAATATACAATGTCTAAACTTTAACGGTCGTAACAATTTAATTTTATCAAGTAGGTATAACAATTGATAAAATAAACATTCAGTGAAATTTTCATGTATCTACAATTCATTTTTAAATTACAACAAAATAAGAAAATCGCTACATGAAAAATCGAGTGAATATCCATGTTGTAAAAATTTGAATTTGAAACGCTCATAAAAATTTAATTGACTTTCTTATAGACGTTTTTTTTGTTGATAAAGGTAGATAATCTTATAAGGAATCTTGTATTCCATTTTAAAATTTTAGATTTAAAAAGAAAAGTTTTTATACGAACTCTTAACTCAAAATAATTTGCTAATTTTCGTGATTTTTCCATATTTTGTCAATTTTTGAACTTTAACTATGACTAAGGATTTTTAATATTTATCAACTGATATTGTACCAATTTAAAAGAAACCTTGTATTTAATTTTCAAACTTTTTGTCCAAACAAATAAAATTTTACCATTGAATATATATATATAAGTATAAAAATATATGTCTTATACAGTTATACCTAGACAGAAATACTGTCTCCGCTCAGAATCGTTTTTCTTATGCAATGATATTGTATCATTGAATTCAAATTTAATACCATCCATTATACAGTGACCCACTTGTAACCTACTGTACAGCAGAGCGACATCCACTTGTCCATTTTTTTTTTTTTGAATTTCTAACTCGAAATAATTTACTAATTTTCGTGGTTCTGATGAATTTTGTCAAAATTTCAACTTTAGACGCTCATAAAAAAATATTGTGGATTTACGCTCTACTTCGCTCCAATATTTCCATTAACAACAACTTATAAAGACCATTGTATTAGATTTTTCAGTTTTTTCACCGAACAAAATATTGACAAGGAGATAAGAGGGACATAACAAATTTTACTAATAAGTAATAAATAATAATTATAAATGAAAAGTGAGTCATACTATCATACAATTATATTTCATAGTCAATTAATACTTAATACCATCATATACGGCAACTGACTCATGCCTGCAGTCATATAATATAAGGTACCTATACTTATATACTCATATAGTTATATCGGCTATATCACTTAAATTTATGAAAATATTCAAAAACTTACCTAGAGGTATGTCACAAAGTAGACAGCATGCAGAAATGGCTCCTGCTGACGAGCCACAAATTTTGTTTTCCAAAAGGTATGGTGCATAAGTTTTTAAACACGATGCCACCCCTATATGATATATGCCTAAAAATCCACATCCAGAAAACGATATATTCATATTTTAATAATAAATTATCGCGGACAAACCTATACTGATTACAATAAGAACACAAGTTATAATAATAAGTAAGTATAGATATGTGAATTTATTTTATATTAATTTGTACAAACCTAATTTTAAATTGTTCTATTATTAAGACAATTTCAAAACAATAAATTTATCAAGAATTAATATACTTTAAAAATTCTGTTCATTTACGAACTACGAATACCTATCTCTCGGTCACAATAAACTATTACTGATTATAGTGATCAACACTTAATGAAGGAGATTTTCCAGTTATTTTCGAAGATCTCATAGATCATAATATCATATAGATAACAACAATAATATCGCATACATTTATACCCCTTCCTAATAGAAAATATTAATAATCGCTTTAATTTTCTGTTGATAATTGATATAATATTAATTATTAATGAACGGTGCATTGTTGTCGCAATAATAATTAGGTACTCGTTTAAATTGATTTAATTTAGTATATTTATGGCATACTTTGGCCTGTTTTTTAATAAATAAATATAACATTTAATAGGTACTTTAACTTAACGACTAGTGTGTGTGTGTGTGTGTGTTAATATAATATTACCTAATATATATGATTATAATATCATTATATTACATGTTACAATTTGTAATAGTTTGGACTTAGGAACCCTTGTCATATATTATATTATTCATCTAACGCTCATAAAAATTTAATTTGACTTTCTGGTTGACATTTTTTTTAAGTAAAGGTAGACAAACTAATGATGAATCTTGTATACAATTTTCTAACGTTAGATTTAAAAAGAAAAATGTATGAATTTTTAACTCATAATAATTTGCACATTTTCATGATTTTTACGTATTTTGTCAAAATTAGAACTTTAAATGCTTATAAATAAAAATGTGACTGTATTTTCAATATTTTTCAACAGTTTTTGTAACAATATATAAGGATAAAAAAAACTAAGAAATCGGAAACGGTATATGTCTGTAAACATCTCAAAACAAGTCAAAATATTTAAAAAATGTTATGGTGTATATTAAAGAAGGCAAGCAGACTATTGGAATATAGCATATTAAAATTGTATGTCCTAGGTTTTTTTTTTTTTGGGGGGGGGGGGGGCTACGGCTAAGTTTGGAGGGTTTAGTGCCCCCAAGCCCCCCCCAATTTGCGCCTATTGTCATGTGAACAATATACGACTACATCTGTGTGCGATAATGTCTAATGGGATATCCATTATATTCTGTATTTTAAAATCTGTGTGCGGTTTTATCCAATACTTATATTTTGTGCGGTAATAGACCGACGCCCGTATTTTACAAAATATTTCACAAATTCACATATTTATTTGTTATATACTTATATCACATAAATTATATATTTATATACCACTATAGCTGACCCGTGCATTTTTTAGCCATTAAGCATCTATTGAAATCTCGAATTTGTAATTTGTATTTAATTACCTACTAAAATGTATTCAGTATTATTCTATTCTATAGTATTATAATATACTTTATTTTGTACATGGCAACGCCGGGCTAACGGACCTATAGGTAGGTACTGACGTACTGTATGTTTGTATTCTATACAAAATTTCAACATGTTAATTGGGTATATACTCAAATGTCAATAGTAAATACATAATATTATTATAGTACATATCTATTATCTATTATTATTGTTCTATTCTATTTTATATTGATATTTAACATATATTCATCTATTATCATTGTTTTCATTTTCACTGAGAAAATCCATGTTTACACAGTTACTGTGTGTATAGGTAATAATAGAATAAATTATTGTTATTAATATGCTGATATCGTAATTATCATTGTTCAGAGGTTATATACCTAGTACCTTCTGATATAATTTACGCATATTTTGTTTTCATTTAATATTATATTATAATATAGACTAAATTTTAGGCTAAATGTCTATAACATGTTTACAATTCAACATTCATTACCTATAGATAGTTAAGTTTACCTATGACCTCGGACTTATCACACAATAATATTATATCATTATTGAATAATCTAGATAGGTACCTACCTAACAACGAATACAATAAAATGTCAAATGATTACCTATTTAAAAGTTTTTTTTAACCTATCTAATATAAATATTAAATTATATAGTACCTATAATATAATTTAATCTTTTAATCTTTATAGCCATATAGGTATTGACTACATCCATTAAAGGTAATCGGGAAAAACAATCCCCAAACCAAATACTTATATATAATTATAGTATTATTATTATACATCTTAAGAGGAAGTCAGCACACTATTTATTTTCTCTCTATGGCCCACGCGCAACATAGACAAAACGCATTTACGCAGAATCATTTTTCTATGTTTTTAAGTACCTAATCTTAGAGTAAAATTACTCATTACAAAAAAGATTTAAAATATTTATTCTCATCAAAATATTATTGCTACATTTGAAAAAGTACTTCGACCGATGCAAAGTAAACTTGTATATTCAAACATCTTTTCATTTTTTAAATTGAACAACTAAGTAGGTATACCTTAATTTTTGTCAGTCACTTAGGTCGTCATGCCTATGTTCAACATGTGTTAGATAAAGACAGAAAATCACCGCATCCAACGCCCTAAAGGAAAAAACATCAATAAATCGATTGGCGTCATCAGAATAGATCAAACCGTACTATATTTCCTGGTTTAATCCACTACCTATTCAAAATGACATGTTAATCCTAAACGAACCTTTTCCATAAATAAAAAAGATATTTAGAAAATCAAAACGTAGTTTTTCGAGTTTTACGCCAAAACAAACTATTACTCATGTTAAAAGAATAGGCACCAATCATTAACAAGCCCGGATTATGGAGGGAAAGGGCTCATCTTTATCCCCAAGATATATTATTTTAACGCGTCCAATAGTTTTCAAAAAAAAAAAAAAATTATTTAAGTAGGTAGGTATTGGTATAGTAGGTAAATCATTAAATTTAATTATTTAATTACAAAATAAAATTGCTCTCCATTGTACCTATACCACGAAATATTACTATAAATAATGAACTATGTTTGCCAACAATTTTGTTATTTTTTTTGTGGAGCATTTTAGATTACCGATTTAAGTATACAAAAAGGTAGTTACAAGAAAAAATATTTAGCTCTTGTAAATAAGGTATTTCAGTTAAAAGTATTAATGCATATTAAACTTAACTTTAGGGGACTATAGTTAATAACCTAGCGAACCAAAATTGATCATTAAATGATGTCAACCCCTCATATATGAGAATACATAATTTTCTAGATAAAAAAAATGATATAAAATAAAACTTTAGAAAGCAAAATTACAGATAATAAAATAACTGAAAATTAAATTACTACTGAACTGAAAATACAATTATAATATTAATGACTATTATTTATTGTAATATTGTATTATATAACATAACATGTACATATTTTAATAACAAACATCGAGTTTTTTTGTTTATTTTTAATTTCTTGTATTATAAGGCTTACATATCAATGATCCATTATAACTCATTAACTCTAATGACTCAACAATTAAAATATATAGCAGTATTTTGATTAACACGTAAGAATGTAATATAATATTATACCTATAAAATGAAACAAAAATAAGCCCCAAAATAAAATTTGTCAAGGGCGCCACGGAGTGTAGTTACGGCACTGAGTCTTAACTATCACTACAGCCGGAGTGGTTCTATCTCTATACAGTTTTTGGTAGGGATCAAAATTCCGGAAAAATTCGGGAAAATTTCGGAAAAAACTGTTTTTTTCCCAGAGCTTCGGAAATCGTGGAAAAATTGGAGAATATTAAAATAATACATTTCCGAAAAAAAACCGAAGTTTTGGGAAAATTAAAAAAAAACCCAATTTTTGGAAAACTAAAAAATTGTATTTACGCTTAAAAATTAAAATAATCTATGTAAAACAATAACCATTTAAAAAAAGGTGGATAAGTGGATGTCGCTCTGCTGTACAGTAGGTTACAAGTGGGTCACTTTATAATGGATAGTATTAAATTTAAATTCAATGATATAATATCACTGTATAAGAAAAACGATTCTGAGTGAAGACTGTATGTCAGTCTAGGTACGTATAAAATTAACATATTATATACTTATCTATGGTATTAAAAAAAAATTTACCAATAATAGGTACCTATCTATAATAAATTCCAAATTAATCATATCACAATATCCATTAGGTATAAGTACGCGTTATACATCAACAACAAATCCAAGTACTATCATAGATATATAATAGTATACTTTAGAAGTTTCAAATACCCACGAATAATATCATACAATCACAACAAAATAACTAAAATAGTTATTCCAGGTTTTTTAATATGTAATTTCGTCCAAATTTAATGACTATAAAAATAAACTGTGCTTATGTATTTTTTAGATTTTCCTTAATTTTTCTTTTGTTTTTCACGGCGCTTTTGAAAACTATTGGAAATTTACTTTTAACCCCGCAAAGTACCAACTAGATTCACTTTCCTATCAAAAAAGATACTGTTGAAGAAAGTCCAAGCATTTTTACTGTCCTAAAAGGTGATAACAGACACAAAAATAAAATAAAAAATAAAAATAATAAAAAAACACACATCATTGTAAAATCAATACATTCATCATTTCACTCAGAATCTAAAATAGATAGGGAAACCTGTCATTGTCATTTCACTTTTGCCAATACGGTTATCAATGTATAATTGTATTAAAATTTAAAAATATTAATACGGTTATTTCAATATTTGTTCTAAAAATAACGTACTTCCATGTCAAATTGGTATTTCCCCGAAAATAAATCACCTTTATTTTTAAATGTTCAAAATTGTATACTTATTGTCTATTTATATTTGTAAGATGGAGACAACACTCGCGGGTTTAACGTCTTCTTGATTGGGATATTGCATATTGCATATTCAGCATATTGCATACACATTTATTTGTTTTATTTCATTTAGATTCGCCACACTACCGTATTGCTGAATGCCTAAATATTTATAATTAAGTATCAAATTTCAAATGTCCACTTTCAAGTAAAAGTAGACTGATGGCAAAGTATAAGTCTTCTATAAAAACCTTATCGTTATGACAAAACATTCATAAGAATTATAAAAAAGTAGGTAGGCAAAAATAAGTATTTATATTAATTAACATTAATCAATAATGTATATTGACAACTAAAATTGTAATTATATTTTATAGAAAAGAAGTTAATTTTTAACTAATGACCTTGATGAACTTTCGGTATTCTGTTAATTTTATTGTAAATTATAGTTATATATTCTATACTTCATTAATTAATGCATTTGGATAGGAATACATTTTATTTATTATCCATAATGGACAAATACTCAAAGAAATATAATGGTCTTTGACTTTAAAATTTTAATTGTCAAGGTTTTTTCCAAATTAAACTCTTTAAATACGATAATTTAGCTTCTGGCTCAGTCATAAACATTGAATTCCATATAGATTTTTTAATCCATACCACTCTATATCCAAGTATTTCCAAATGCCTTTGCTTCAATTTAGAAAGTCCTCTCATATCATTATCAGTTTTTCGCAAATCTTTTTCATTCAGAAGAAGCAAAACTAATCTAGTAGAAAAAGTATTAATTAATATTTTAAATATTTAATAAATGTAAACTTACTTCTCATTTTTATTTTCCCTCTTAAACTGTTTTGAGTTATTCAGAATTATTTCAAAATCTAATTTGTATCCATATGGAGAAAAAGAGTTTGCTTTCAGATGACCTTTATTTTTAATTAATTGACCTACTCTTTTTTCCACGTCCAAATAAAATGAACCAGTATGTTTAGGAACTAAAAAATAAATAATTAAATAAATAATTAATTGCATATTAATATTGTGATATTCTTTTTTGTACCTAATGACTGGATTTCTTCACAATACTTAGTATGAAACCACGGTACATCAAATTCTGGATAATCAATACATACAGCTCTATTTAATATCATTAATAATTGCCTTACTTTTAATGGATATGTAGCCTAAAAATATTTTTTGATAAAAAAAAATATGTTTAAGTTCAAGTGATAATTATTTATTAAATATAAATATACAATTCACCTTAGCATAACAGTTATTTAACTCATCATCCAATTTTTCTAAAAACTCAACACTAAATAAATAATCTTTTATGGATGTAGGTAGACTATAAAAATAACATAAAGCAAGTGAAGCTCTCATGAAATTTAAACCAGACATTTTAAATTTATCCCTAAAAATAAAAATAAATTATTAAATTAAAAATATGAATTATTTAAGACTAACTTTACCTGTTAATGATTTCAGCTGCATAAGGTAGAAATTCTATAAATTTTTCACTATTAACTCCATACAAAAAAAATACTGTTAATATTTTTTCCACATTTTCAGCTAACAAATATTTGTGATTTTTTATGAAATACTCCAAGCATTTGTCTAAGAGCTCAGCATCATACCAATCAGATGCAACTAAATTGTAAGTCAGTTCTTTTATAGTCCTAGATGAAAAATGTTCAGATGTAAAGTTTTTATACCTGTAAAATATTTCGTTATTAAATATTTAAAAAAACTTGTTATTAGAAAAATTACATTATGTAGTATTTACCTATCCAGTATTTTATAAAATAGTTCTGGTTCATTAACATTATATCGATGATTATATCCTCGATACAAGGAATTTAGTTGGTCTATACTTAAATTTGGTTCTTGATTTAGAATTTCTAAACATCTTTTGTTAAGTGCTGTACATAGCCTCACCTTAATAACAATTTAAAAATGATTTAAGTACAAATATACAAAGTAATGCAGAAATCAAAGTTGATTGTATAAGATATAAAATCTATTGTATATAAATATATAATATATCAGTTTATATATTCAATTCAATTCAGTATGTTGTCATTTTCTAAACATAATTATTACCTATATAATTATATAGGTATATAATATGTACATTGTACAGTTTATATATCTATATTATCTAGTTTAAAATGTAACAAATAATGTACCAATTGCTTTCAATACATTTCAGGTTCATATACTAATTGCATTCAATGTATTTTTTCTGATTCTTTAAAATGACAGGTTATATATTATAACTTTGGATTGTAATATTAATTATGAAATTGAATAACTTATTGATTTAGTACAATATGATTATTAACTCTTTGAAATAAATTTTAATTAACATTTGGGAAGATAAATACAGGAATAAGAATATACACCATAATATATTCATATATTATATTATAATTTGAAGACTCAAAATCAATAACAGGCTATGAGCAAAAAAATTAAAAATTGAATTAATCTCAGAAATGTGCTAAGTGACAAGTCCCAAATTTTAGTCTTATTTTTGAGTAAAACAATTTTTAGAAGACAATTTTTTGTATTCAGAAATAATTGAACTAGTTATATTTGAAAGAAAAATCCTGGAGTCTATAACAGGAATAAATACAAACATTTATTACCTCTGCTTCAAATATTGACAATATCCAATATCCACCAACAACAATATATGAAAAATCATGTTACTTAAACATTATGTTCCTGAAAGTAGGTAAAAAAAATTGATGATGAACACATTTTAATCTTGAATTGTACTTATTAATTATTATAAAATAGTGTATTATGTACTATATTATACATATTTACTAATTTTAATATTTTAGTTTATTCGTTAATTATATATATGATTCCAAATAGGCAAAACAATAAACAAGTATATTGAATGCAATTGGTACAAAAGTAGTATATAATAATATTATTATCATATTAATTAATTAATACTACAGTTTAAAGTAAAATAAATGAATGCTACTTACATATTGATCTAAGAACATTGGCAATGATGTTTTATTTTTTCGATTAATAAATGCAGTATTCAGGCCTCTACTAATAATGTAACAATCATATACACTATATTGACCAACAGTATCTAATACTTTTTTAACCATTACTTCAGGCATTTCATATCCAATATTTTCATTAGGATAGCTTATAAAAAATGAAAATATTTTACTAAATTTGGATGGAATTATTGCTGACACTCCTTGCTCTAATTCCTCATTTAACCAATTGATCATTTGATTTTCAAATTCATAATGTCTGTATGTTCCAGACATATTGTTATTAAAATTCATGTATCTATAAAAAAAAAATCAAGTTTTCTAAACTAATAAAATATAAAAACAAAAATTATAATGTTAATATAATTAACCCCCCCACCCCTCTCAATCTGATCATGCTATTGTGGTATTTAATTTAAAAATGTTAACCTGTTACATATTCGTAATAGCTTATGATTTTCACGAATTGAGGGTTTCCCAGATATTAGCCAATCCAATACACTTGACCAATAAGCATTGCATATATGTAAATCTGATGTTTTTAAATTTCTGATAATATTGAACAAGGGTCCAATACATAATTGAGAATAACTATTGTTTAATAAAAATTGTTTTCTTAGTAAGGATTCTATATGTTTTCGTCTGGATGCAGATGAAGATGGTACTATACAAGATAATAGTCGAAGTACAGTGATATCAGTATCAACATCTGCTTTAGATAGCCATTTAGATGTCTCATTGTGTATTTCCTCAAATAACTGATACGGTTCAGATTGTTTCACGATAATCTTAAACAATTGTTAATTATTCATTTTTAAAAATAATTTAAATAATTTTTAGAATATGATTTTAGATTAAATTTGTGATCAAAACATATTCCATACCATTTGTAGTTGTATCATATCATAAAGTGCTATGTGTTTAATAACACCTTGTAAATTGAGCAACAAAGATCGAGTGAGATCAATGTTTTGATTAATCCAGTATGGACTATTTATTAGTCTCAGCACTTTCACTAAGCATTTAACTTTATCATCATGTTCGGGTTTGTTTAACAAACTGTGTTCAACTATTGTAACAAAGTTATCCATGATAGATTTGTTTAAAAACCACGGCAAATTGTACAAACATATGGAAATATGTTTTATATCTTCATAAGTTTCGCATAAATCTAAGACAACAAATAATAAAAGTCTTAAGTAACATTAAATTTTGAGTTAGCAAATGTATGTTCTCACTTAGTTTTTTTAATACTATTGGCCAAATGTCTTTAAGGATATACAGACCCAAAAGGTCTCTATGACTCACAATTGATACAGTAAATCTGGATAATATGCAGGGTTCTATTTCTTCTACAGGAGTAGTCATCAATATTTTTTGCAGCTTATATGATATTTTTTTACTTACTGTAGAATTTATATCAACTCCAATTTTATGTAAACACAATAAACTGTAAGATAAACATTGGATATTCATAAAGTTGTAATGTTCTTCCATTAAATTCAATAAGTTCAAAAAATCATTATTTGTTAAAATGTTTTCAAAACTATCCTCAGGAGTGATATAAGAATTTAAATTCTTTTCAAACATGCACACTCTGTAGTATATTATTTGAAGTTCTCTAACCATAGCTATAGCCATAGAGATATTTTTCCAATTCAATTGATTATTGTTGTTTTGCAAGATATCAAAAATGTCTTGCAAAGATTTGCATTCACTTATTTTTGTTGCTAGTGTATCATTATTATCTAGTAATATAATATTTTTAATGTTTCGTTTTTGTTCAATATCCTCAGTATCACTATCAGTTTCATATCCTCTAAAAGAATGAAAACAATATTTTCTGTGAAATTGCTGAAGTGGGAATACAAATTTTAAAGGATTTGTTTCATACAATTTAGTACAAACAGCATTATAATTTATGGTTTTATATCTTGTTTTCATGTGAATAATTTTGGTGTATATTTTTAAATTTGTACCAAATTGTTTAAATGTCATTTTACCTGAAAAAAAAAAAATTATCAAAATATATTAAAATGCATATCTTTGTCAACCTATGTTATTAAGTCCAAAAGCTTAAATTATAAATTTGTTTTACTTCTTTAATTTTATTATTTTCAAGAACTACTGGTGTTATGTTGTTATAAAAAAATTCTACACTACACTTTGGAAGTATTTATTCTAAACAAAAACTAAAAATTGGAACGATTCTGTTTTAGCAACTTTTTAAAATTTCTTTTTTTCAAAATGTGTTTTAAGGTGCTTTGTAAGAATGTGAAAAAAAAACCGGACACACTTGGTTTTAGTTATTGATGAAAACCTTAAAAAACTTCATCAGGGTGACGTAGAAACGTACGTTTCAAAAAAAAAAAAAAACCGTGAGACATGATAAACGTAACGTTGCGCTCATGCGTATAAACGTAAAATCGCAAGCTTTAATTGGCTATAACTTCCAAAATAATGGTTTAAAAAAATTCATTTCTTCAATTCTAAGTATTTTTTTTCGCGTAACAAAAAAATGAACTTTTTGAACTTTTTCATCGATAACTTCAAAAAGAAGTTTGTCTGGCATTTTTGTTTACTTTCCTACAAAGCACCCTAAAACACACATTTTGAAAAAAAAAATTTTTAAAAATCTAAAAGTTGCTAAAACAGAATTATGCCAGAAACAATATTAATTTAATGTTTAATCTGTATATTTTGAGACTACCTACGGATAGTTTTTAAAATTTGACAAAAAATTAGCTATATACTTGTAACTAAATATTTAAAAATATCAATACTTACTCATTTATGTATATTTTTATAACACTTCATGATACAAGTGAAAATAAAATATATTTAATAATTTTTTTTTCGTTTAATTTCTTTATATGTATACGTCTGTTTATAAGTTTGTCTTTTTAATAATTCTGGTATTACAATTACTAATTACCAATAATAACCATTTACTAATTTACTATTTAAATTTTAAATTTCAAATAAATTTAATTTTAATTTTTAATCTTGTGATTAAAACGTTGTGTTGTTACATGTGTTTGATAACAAAATTTGATAATGATCAATAGTACCAAACTTTCAATAATAATTTAAAGTTCTCTGTATATTTTGATGACATCATCATGATTCATGGTAAACGTCATCTCCGGCCATACTGAATGTGTTTGAGATTCAATTTTGTCTTATCAACAAATTCTAGTTTCTCACTTTCTCAGGTTTCTCTGCTTACTACTTACTAGTTGTGTAATAACTAATAAGTATTACAATTTACAACTTTCAAATTTAAGGTATTATTAAAATAATATAATATAGCAAATGATATTATTATTGCATTCTGTCTTACACAAAGAGTCTTTTAGTTCTAAAATTACATTACATTATTGCCATTTATATTGACTAACATAATTACAGGTAACAGAAGATTATTAATTATTGAATCATTACTTCTATGTTATGATCATAAATTATAATAATATACTATTTACAACACTGTTGTAGTTACCACTTTTGCAAAACTTTATTAATTTGCCTAATATATATTATTAGCATTAAATATCAACAATATGTCTGAAGCAAAAGTTAATAGCGAAGACATAGAAATTGTATTCCAGCGGCTTAGAGCCTTGCCAGTCAATAAAGTAAATATACTTAAAATACTACTGTACTAAATACTATAAGTTTTTACTCTGTACTATAGTCTAAAATGTATATAACTTTAATATGAATTGATAGTAAATTGTATGCAAGGCATTAGACCTTGATCATCAATTGATCATTATAATCAAAATCTGATAATTTATAAGTTCATATTTTATAAATATATTAAATGAAATAATATCTAAATATACATTTTATTCAATGTTAATACAGAAAGTAAAATGATTTCCCCTAGAAAAATTTATTTGGTTTAAAAAAAAATAAATCATACCTATATATTTATTATAATTAAATTTATATTTTGCCTGACTCGCTTAGTTTTATTTCACTAATTGGGTGTTTTTATGTTTTAGTTATACATGAAATTTTAAGCATGCTCACCCTATTTTCCATGCTTTAAATATGCATATATTCAAATTCAGATTTTGGAATTTTTAAATATATCTAAAGACCTTTTTTTGAATCCTTGGGACTTTTGTACCACTTAAGGATGATCCTGTGAAAATACTTAATTCCCTTTTTCAAATAGGAACCTCTATTTTTTTTTGTTTTTAATTATTAAGCGGATTTTTTTTGAGAATTTTGATGTGTAAATCAAACTTCAAGCCAGTAGTTTTTGAGTTATATAACTTTGTTCACTAATGATAATATTATGTCTATGGTAATGGGTTAATCAGATTGAGGGCTTAAGCAATTTGAAAAAGTTATTAAGTACTATTGATATATCAATATAAATAATTTGTAAAAATGATCCAAGTATAATAATTAATAGGTTTGTTCCAACACATGGTCAAACTATCATAGAACTGTCGGGAGCATGCGTAGTAAAACTTTTCCGTTCCAACCTGCCTAAAACGCTAACTCAAACTGTCAGATGGTTGTTCCAACACGTTATCAGACCAGTTTATGACTGGTTATTGACAGTCAAAGCGGATTCCTGTCTGGACTGGAAGTCCGAGACACAGTTATCATATAAGCTCTTTTTTCTTATCTTAATAGTGGATTAGTATTGTGGATAGTCAGAAATGCGTTCCAAAAGTGGTCAAAATCCATGATCAGTCCACGGTAGCGCATGCGCCGTAAATCAATCATGGATCAGTCGGCAACTAGTCACAAATTCTCTGTTGGAACAAACCTAATATTACATTTAGTTTATATTTTTAAGGATAATTATTCTTAGTATAAAAATTTTAACACCTCAGGATTTACTCATTAGAATTTTTAATTAGATACATCAACATTTTTAAGAAAATTATCTGTTAAGTAGTTTGCAGTAAAAAAGAAGCTTTCTCATTTGAAAAATATAGGTTTGTATTATCACAGGACACTATGGTCTATATCAGAAATTTGAAAATATAGTCTAGGTATACTTACAAATTCTAAAAACCAGAATAAGAATAATTGTACTTTAAAGGGAAAATGGGGGTTAGTATGCTTAAAAAATCACCTGTATAGATGATTTTGGTTAATGCTTGTACATTAATTGAAATTACAAAAGTATAATATTCAAAATGTACTTTTTTTCTACTAGTAACTTATTATAATGTGCACAAGTAAACTCATAATATTGATTATGTCTACTTATTTAACTAAATAAACTATAAACTTTAATACCTATACACCAATTGATTACCATTAAATATTAAATACAAATTAGCTTTTATTGTTCATCAACTTTGAAGATAAATCAATATATAACTGTTTCAGACATGTTTTGACTGTAATTCAAAAAATCCAACATGGTCGAGTATTACATATGGTGTGTTTATTTGTTTGGATTGTTCTGCAGTGCATAGGAGCTTGGGAGTTCATTTGACTTTTGTAAGGTCTACTCAATTAGACACAAATTGGACATGGTTGCAAATGCGGCAAATGCAATTGGGTGGAAATTCAAATGCTGTATTAAGAACTTTTATTTTTATATAGCTTTATAGATTTTAACATTATATACTTATAACTTATATTATATGATATTTTATAGACAGTTTTCTTCAGGCAACATAATTGCATGTCCAAAGATGCACAGCAAAAATATAATTCCAGAGCTGCTCAACTATACAGAGATAAACTTCTACAAAATGCTAAACAAGCAATGATAACTTATGGAACACAGGTATTTTATACCCCAAAAAAAGTTTTATTTATTTATGTATTGTTACTGCTAATTTTTTGATGGAAATATACAATGGAACCTCTAAATACTAGACACTCTCGGTTACTGAAATTTTGTCCACTATATAGTGTTCAGCTTGTAGAAATTTTGTAGTGTATCCTCAAAAAATTGTCCGCAATTTGGATGTGTCCGTTAAGGGAGGTTTTAATGTATGTAAATAAAATCCCATAGAAGTCTTATAGCTAACTATTTGTTTTTATAAAAAAAAAATTTATGACGTATGTGCATTTGATTGTAATATGTGTTTACTATACTCAGTTCAGCGAGAGAACTCATAGATTCTGTGCATCCCCCCCGTTTCACCCGGCTACTGAAGCCAGTTCCCAAATTGCAGGGTATTGGGTGGGGATGTGCCGAAGACCAATTTTTGGGCGGGCGTTCTCTCACTGAACAGGGTAATAGTATCTGGTATATATTGCTATAACACACACACACATTATTGACCATTTTCTACTGACACAAAGACGAGATAATATATCCACAAAAAAATAGTATATACGTAACATGTATGCAGGGGTTTTAATCATTATACTTATGTTTTATTTAGTTGTTTTTGGACCAATCACAGGAAACAATTGAAGTGAAACCAGTAGATTTCTTTGAACAACATACAACTAATGTTAATTCGTGTAATGACAACTTTTTAAGTAACAATTTTATGCCATTTACTTCTCCTAAACAAGTATGTGTGATCAATTTTTTTTTTTTATATAATTATTTATATTGTTCAGTTTTGAAAAATATATTATTTTTAGGATAATGGTGATACAACACTTCTTGGAGGCACTAAAATCTTAAACGATGCAGCACAAAAATCAATAGATCATAAAACTTTATTAGGAGGTCGTCAAGCACATAGTAAAAGATCCGGTGTAAGTAAACAACTTAGATACAGAATAATAACAAATTAGTTAGTATGTATTTTGTATTGTTCTAAACTTTATTTTGCCAATAATTATTTCTAATACATTCTTATACAATTTTATTTGGAACTGTAATTAATGTATAGTTTTATATTAAAATAAACAGATCACGTATAAAAAAAATCGGTACACAACCTACACTCTGATTTTTGGTCTATATGTGACCTACTCACTGATTCACAGTCCAGTACGCTACCTACATCATTAATGTAAAATACAAATCAATTTCATATATTTTTCATTCAACTTCTCATCTCATCAATAGCCGTAATGTTTAAGTCAGTTGTTGTGAAGTGTCTTTTTCATATCTGACAAAAAGTCATCAAAAATGGTTCTTGGATTTTACATAAAATATTACAATGAATATTGTATTTTTATCTTATAATTATCCACAAGCCTTCAATTTGTTGAGTGTGCACACGTGTTTCCGTGTCAATAAAAAATCCAGAGTGATTATCAACATGATTTTAATATTCCGGGTGTATCACGAAGAATAGGAATTTTCAAATGTTATTTCATTGTATATAACAATCTGATCTTCTTGATACATTCTGTATAACAATTTTTGGTTTATAAAATAAAAAAAATAAATAAATATTCCATTGTAAAATAAATGTTTGCTTTTAGTTGGGAGGCAAAAGATTAGGTATGGGTGCTCAGAAAGTACATGCTAATTTTGCTGATATAGAAAAAGAAGCAGAATTAGCTGATAAAATGAAATTTAGCGAACCAGAAAAAACCGAAAATATAGAGAAATCTAATGAAGACCAAGAAACTCAGGTATATAAAATTGAATAATATATATTTTTATGGATACCAAACTTACAGTTTAAAAAATGGATTTATGATTAACAGATGTCATCAATGAGGTTAGCCTATCAAGATTTGAGTTTAAAGAAGAGTAAAGAAGAGGAAAAATTAAAACAAGTTGATCCTAAAAAAGCTGCTCAATTAGAAAGACTTGGTATGGGATTTACTTCAAAAAAGTAAGTTTAAGACTTTAACTATAAATAAACAAGATTTTTGTAAATACTAACTGTCATTATTTTATTAATAGTATTGTAAGTCATTCAGCATTAAATGATATGACAACACTAGATAAAGAAGTAAAAAAGCAAACTACATTAGACCATAATGAAGATCAATTCTACGATTGTTTTGATGAAGCTAAAACTCCTGAAGTGGTTTTAAAAATGATGAACAAGTAAGATTTATGCATTTGTTTTTGTTTTGTAAATACAAATGCAGAGAATTGTAAATAAAAATATTTAAATGTTTTAAATAATAAAATTTTTACTCTGATTCAGAACCTGAAAAAATTTAACTCTAATTATTAAATGACGATACTATTTATAATAAAGATTTAGGTATTGGTAAACTATCATTAATTTATTATTATTATTAATCATTTTAGTAAAAATTTAAAATCCAGTTTAAAAAAAAAAAAAAATTTCACTATGCTATTTAATTTGTTATAATCTTAATTAATTGACAATTTTCTGATAAACATAGTTGATTAATAATCTAACACCAAACCCATTTACTAGTTTTGTAATATACATGCCTGGCATTCATAAATAACGCAATATTTTTGGTAATGTCAAATTTTGGCCAATTGAACACAAAATTGGTCTTGAACTTACAATAAAACTCTTACCAAAGTATATTAGTTTAAATTTATTATTATTTTTTATATTTTATTGTTTGGACAGAAATCGTCAAATTACCAGTGATGACTTTATGGACTTTGATGACTCTATTAGAAGTTTAAAATCATCATATACGCCATCCAACATCGATGTCATTAAAAATGATTGGGATAATATAAAACCAGCAAAAAAAGTAAACAAAGAAGCTGAAAATGATTATTGGGACTCTCTTAATGAAAACTCTAATAGAAGACAAGGTAGAAATAATAGATCAACCAATTTAGCACCTCAACCCTCAGAAAATAATGAAGCTTTTAAAAAATTTGGTGGTGCTAAATCAATATCATCTACTCAATATTTTGGTGATAATCAAACACAAGTAAGTTATGTTTGTATAACATGTAGGATAAATCTTTGTATATCATCAATTTGGTACTTGTAATTCTATATAGGTAATAAAAGTATAATTACAATAATAAATACTTGATTTTGTTGCAAATTATCAATAGTAAAAGAAAAAAACGTGGGTAAGTGGATGTCGCTCTGCTGTATAGTAGGATACAAATAGTTCACTGCACAATGTATAGTATTAAAATTGAATTCAATGATATAATACCACTGTATAAAAAAAAAGATTCTGAGCGGAGACGGTATGTCAGTCTAGGTATAAGATATATTATATACTTATCTATGGTATTAAAAAAAAATTGACCTTTAATAGGTATCTATAATAAATATCACAATATCCAATAGGTACTTATAACGCGTTATACATCAACAACAAATTTTGGTACTATCATAGATATATAATAGTATACTTTAGAAGTTTCAAGTACCCACGAATAATATTATAAAATCACATCAAAATAACTAAAATAGTTATTCCAGGTTTTAGATTCTGAGTGGAACGATGAATGTATTGATTTTACAATGATGTGTGTTTTTTTTTTATTTTTATTTTTTATTTTATTTTTGTGTCTGTTATCACCTTTTAGGACAGTAAAAATGCTTGGTTAAAAAGTTTTCCAATAGTTTTCAAAAGCGCCGTGAAAAACAAAAGAAAAATTAAGGAAAAACGGGAATTTTTACGCAAAATCTGTTTTCGAGAAAATTGATTTTGGTTTTTGGTGTAACTTTAAAACGAATGACTGTAGATACATGAAATTTTCACTGAATGTTTATATTAGCATTTTATATATACGATAAAATTTTTAAAATAATTTGACTCTTTTTGAGCTGTTTACGGACATTGTAAGTTTTCAATTTTTTTAGTTTTTTTTTTCTATAAATATCAATAAAGTTTTATCTGTTGGGCCAAAAAGTGTATAAATTTAATACAAAGCTCCTGATATATTGTTACAATATCAGTTGAAAAATATTAAAAATACATAGGCACAATTTTTTTTTATAAGCATTTAAAGATCAAATTTTGACAAAATTTATTAAATTTTAATTTGAAAAATTATTTTGTAGTTAAAAATGTATAAAATGTTCAATTTTTGTATCTAAGAATTGAAAATTTAAAACAAGATTCCACGTAAGTAATTAATTCTGTTACCAAAAAATCTAAAAAATACATTTACGCAGTTTATTTTTATAGTCATTTTAAGTACAAATTTGGACGAAATTACATATTAAAAACCTAGGATAACTATTTTAGTTATTTTGTTGTGATTGTATAATATTATTCGTGGGTACTTGAAACTTCTAAAGTATACTATTATATATCTATGATAGTACCACGGTTTTTTGTTGATGTATAACGCGTTATAAGTACCTAATAAATATTATGATATGATTAATTTGGAATTTATTATAGGTACCTGATATAATATTATGTCTTATACCTAGACTAACATACCGTCTCCGCTCAGAATCGTTTTTCTTATACAATGATATTATATCATTGAATTCAAATTTAATACCATCCATTATACAGTGACCCACTTGTAACCTACTGTACAGCAGAGCGAAATCCACTTACCCACCTTTTTTTTATATAATTTTTTTTTTGTATAAAATAAATCATGTAGGTATCTGTAATTATACAGGTATAATAAATGATAAATATAAGTGGTTGGTAAGTAGTGAATTTATCATATTTGTTACTATTGTCAGACAATTATTGTGTATTACTGTATTAGACACATATAATTATAGTATTTCAGTATTTGTCAACGGTTAGCACAAGATAATAGGTATAGGCTTTATTACAGCG
>NC_042496.1:34859474-34864466 GCF_005508785.2 Acyrthosiphon pisum
TTGTAAACATTTTTAACTTGATATGTATGGCGTGTGTATGTGCCTTGTGCCTAGGTATACAAAAACGTTGTGCAAACGTATTTTTGATATTTTTAGATTGTTGTATGAACATGTAAATAATTAAAGTTTGTAATACACTATAAAACACTATATAATTAATTAAAAATAATAATCAATAGGTGGTATATACTATTAATTGCACTGTCTATTGTAATTTGTAATGATTATTTTTAATCAATCATTACAATATTACAGAAATCGTGTTATTTATAGAATTTGGTGATTAATTGATATTAATACTCATATTGTGAACTTTCTTATATAAAACAAATATTATAATCTTTATACAATAGGTACAATGTGTAGGTACTTAAATTTATAGCTGGTGCCTACATATTATAAATTAACCATATGGCTATAATATATTATAATAACTACCTATAGACTGTCTATAATATACTATATATTATGGAGGTAGGTAACATAATACCATGACAAGTTAAATTAAATATTATATTCATATTATAGTCTGTAATAATTTGGCGTGAATTTAAAATCGACCAATGAGAATACGTATTTAAACACAGGAGCCGAAACGGACCCCAGAATGCTTATATGCTACCGGGGGCATAGCAGATACCAAAAACAAAAACACAGACTTAGTGATGTGCCACTAGGAATATTCCCCAAAGAATGTTCCCGGGAACAGGGAATATTCCCGGAATATGAGCCTCTCGAGAAATTTCTTTAAAAAAAATTTTTTTTTTTTATTTTTATTTTATTCATTACATGTGTAAGAAACAGTTATTTAGTAGTTATGTTTATTATTAAAACCTATTTAAATACAAAGTAGTAGTTTGGATACTTTATTTATTGTTTTCTATTTTTTATCGTAAGTTCATAATATTGCTATTATAAAAGTATTAATTAAGATTTAAGAGTACTGCTTCTTTTTATTTTAGATTCTGAGTGGAACGATGAATGTATTGATTTTACAATGATGTGTGTTTTTTTTTTATTTATTTTTTTGTGTCTGTGTACACGATAAGTAGTCGAAATAATGCTACGATTTTCAACTTCAGTATCTTGTTCGATCAGAAAGTGAATATCGTTGGTGCATTGGGGAGGTCAAAATTTAAATTTCCCAGTGGTTTTCAAAAGCGCCGGGAAAAACAAAAGAAAAATTAAGGAAAAACGGGAATTTTTACGCAAAATCGATTTTTCACAAAATTGAATTTGGTTTTTGGTGTAACTTTAAAAAAAATTACCGTAGATACATGAAATTTTGACTGAATGTTTATCTTAGCATTTTCTATACACCATAACATTTTCAAAATATTTTGATTTATTTTGAGCTCTTTACGGACATGTCAGTTTACATTTACATTTACATTTACATTTTAGTTTTTTTTTCTAAAAATATCAATAAAATTTTATTTGTGATTAAAAAAGCTTGAAAATTTAATAAAAGGCATACTAGGAGCGTTGTGTTTGAACATTGTTTCAAAAGCAGATGAAAAATATTAAAAATCGTTAGTCACAGTTTTTTTTTACAAGCATTTAAAGTTCAAATATTGACAAAATATGGAAAAATCACGAAAATTAGCAAATTATTTTGAGTTAAGAATTCGTAAAAATTTTTCTTTTTTAATCTAAGATTTTAAAATGTACTACAAGATTCTTTATAAGATTATCTACCTTTATCAAACAAAAAATATCTATAAGAAAGTCAAATTCAATTTTTATGATCGTTTGAAATTCAAATTTTTACAACATTGGATATTCACTCGATTTCTCATGTAGCGATTTCCTTATTTTGTTGTTATTCAAAAACGAATAACTGTAGATACATGAAAATTTTACTGAATGTTTATATTAGCATTTCCTATACACCATACAATTTTGAAAATATTTTGACTCTTTTTGAGCTGTTTATGGATATTTTCAGTTTTCAATTTTTTTAGTTTTTTTTTCTATAAATATCAATAAAGTTTTATCTGTTGGGCCAAAAAGTGTAAAAATTTAATACAAAGCTCCTGATATATTGTTACAATATCAGTTGAAAAACATTAAAAATACATAGGCACTATTTTTTTTTATAAGCATTTGAAGTTAAAATGTTGACAAAATTTATCAAATTTAAAATTGAATAATTATTTTGTAGTTAAAAATTTATAAAATGTTCAACTTTTATATCTAAGGATTGAAAGTTTAAAACAAGATTCCACGTAAATATTTAATTCTGTTGCCAAAAATTCTAAGAAATACATAAGCACAGTTTATTTTGATAGTAATTTAAATTTCAAATTTGGACGAAATTACATATTAAAAAACCTGGAATAACTATTTTAGTTATTTTGTTGTGATTGTAATGATTATATAATATTATTTGTGGGTACTTGAAACTTCTAAAGTATACTATTATATATCTATGATAGTACCACGGTTTGTTGTTGATGTATAACGCGATACCCGATTGATATTGTGATATGATTGATTTGGAATTTATTATTAATAGCTATTATAGGTCAATTTTTTTTTAATACTATAGATAAGTATACCTATAATAGGTATGTCTAATACCTAGACTTTTTCTTATCCAGTGATATTATATCATTGAATTCAAATTTAATACTATCCATTATACAGTGACCCACTTGTAACCTACTGTACAGCAGAGCGACATACACTTACCCACCTTTTTTAATATGTAATTTCGTCCAAATTTGAGCTTAAAATGACCATAAAAATAAATTGTGCTTATGTATTTTTTAGATTTTTTGGTAACAGAATTAACTAATGAGGTGGAATCTTGTTTTATATTTTTAATCCTTAGATATAAAAGATGAACATTTTATGAATTTTTATTCACAAAATAATTATTCAATTTTAAATTTGATAAATTTTGACAAAATTTGAACTCAAATGCTTATAAAAAAAAATTGTGCCTATATATTTTTAATATTTTTCAACTGCTATTGTAACAATATGTCAGGAGCACTTTTTGACCCAACAGATAACACTTAATTGATATTTATAGAAAAAATAAATAAAAAAAATTTTCTCAAAAACAGATTTTGCGTAAAAATTCCCGTTTTTCCTTAATTTTTCTTTTGTTTTTCGCGGCGCTTTTGAAAACTACTGGGAAATTTTTACTTTTGACCCACCAAAGTACCAACTAGATTCACTTTCCTATCAGACAAGAAACTGTTGAAGAAAATCTAAGCATTTTTACTGTCTTAAAAGGTGATGACACAAAAATAAAAAAAAACCATTTTATTGTACATTATTGTAAAATCAATACATTCATCGTTTCACTAAGAATCTTTAGATTGTGGGTAAGTGGGTGTCGCTCTGCAGTACAGTAGGTTAGAAGTGGGTGACTTTTATGCATGGTGTTAAATTTGAATTCAATGATATAATATCATTGTATACGAAAAACGATTCTGAACGAAGACTATTTGTCAGCCTAGGATATTTTATATTATATTTCTATTGTTATTACTTATTATTAATACGGTAGCTGGTGAAGTTGAACTATTGTTATTTGTTTATTATCATATTCGTATATAATTATAAACTTTAGAAGTTCCAAGTACCCACGAATAATATTTTTTAAATATATCTATAACACAAAACTAAAATCATTTTTCTTCATTTAAATATTTTTTTTTGTCCAAATTTGAACATAAAATAACTATACAAAAAAAGAAACCCGTTTTTATATTTTTATGTTTTTTGGTTACAGAATAACCTGCTAAAGTGGAACCTTGTTTTAAATGTTGAATCTTTAGCTATAAAAGTTAAACATTTTATACATTTTTAACTACAAAATTATTTTTAAATATTGTTAAATTTTGAACTTTATAAATGATTATAAAAAAAAAATTGTGCCGAAGTATTTTTAATATTTTTTAACTTTTATTGTAACAATATATCAGGAGCCTGCTTGTACTAAACGGTTTTTGAATTAACAAATAACATTTTATTGACATTTATAGAAAAAAAAACTAAAAAAATTAAATTTTGAAAATGTCCACAATATTTTGAAAATGTTATTGTGTACCTATCTATAGAAAATGCTAATATAAATATTCAGTGAACATTTCATGTATCTAAATTAATTTGTTTTAGAGTTACACCGACCAACCACCTCCCCCACACAACATTTGGTGCTCTGAATCCGTGCCTATAAGTCAATAACGAGGTACCCTCGACACCAGTACAATAATACAGCAGAGGTTGTACTTACTTTTACACGTTTTTTTTAATTAAACTATGACTGTGGAGTTATTTGGAAGCTGAAAGGGGGAGCTTGAGACATGTAAGAATTAGAAAAATGGATTTTTCGAACGAACGGAAAACAGTTGAGTTTTGAGGCCGGTCAAGCAATGACACAAATACATTTTGCTGGAGAAAAACATTTGGAAATAGGTATTTTTGTTATGTTATGCCGTTGTGGTTTGGATGTCAACATTTCCTAACCGAATTAGTCATTGCTGAAAATGACTCGATTGCCGTATTGCAGTGCACAATATTAGCTATAAATTATAACACACAACAATGATGTGAAGGGGGACGCATAGACAGTAGGAAAATTATTAGTTTAGAACTCTATTATATTGTGGAAAAATAAACAATCTGAAATACATATTGTTGGAACTATATTTTTATTGAATCATTTATTTGGAATCTAACCTTGACATAGTCACGCACAACATAAAATAATAAAATTTACAAGCGTATATTATAAGTGATAAGTATATTAAATAAGGAGTTGACGACGACGACGAACGCCATTGATAATATAATATAGTGTTTAATAATACCTATAATACCTATTTTATTTATACTATACAACCTATTTATAATAAATATTATATTACTTATTTCGTCATTAAATCTAAAAATTTAAACTATACATATTATATAAACATACAATAAAGTATCTATTAAAATGCATTTTTGTGCTTCATAAGTAAACTATGTATC
>NC_042496.1:34864516-34865943 GCF_005508785.2 Acyrthosiphon pisum
CCACTCAGAATCTAAAATACTAATCTTAATAATTTTTGTTATAAAAGAAATGGAAGTAGTTTCCTTTATTTTAAATTACCACTAAATATGGTAGTATCATAGCGAATTGTACTATCACTTTATTTTATGTAATATAATAAATATATCATTTAAAATATTCTTTGGATATTATTGAATTCAATTTAACATGACTATAGAAAAATAACTTTTATGAATGAATGTATTTGAAATATATTAATTTAATACAATTTAAGTATTACTTTGATATATACAATCTTCAGATTAATTTTCTTCTCAATAATCATTTTAACTATCAAAATATACCTAATCTCAAAGTATAATTAGAAAAGAATAATAGTTAACATTTCTGAACATCGAATAATCATTATAAAAATTTTCAAACTAATATCTATTATGAAATCGATTTTCATTGTTGTAGCGAATACTCAAATTATTCCATAGTCAATAAGAACCACCTTTCTTAATATTATAACTAACTTACTTTCTTTTATATTTATTCTTTATGATTATAATCAGTGTTTGGCGAGTTCCTTATAAAAAGGAATTCGTTCCGTTCCTCGTTCTTTTTTTAAAAAAAGGAATTCGTTCTGTTCCTTGTTCCTTAAAAAAAAAAAAAAATAATAATAATTCGTTCCTTTGTCGTTTATTTGGAAAATGAACGAGTTCCTTTTTTAGTTCCAAATAAAATTAAAATTCTTTTTAATCATCAATGTATTTTTTTCGTATTATGCATACTTCTTTAATTTTTATTTATAATATATAACTACAAGTAGGTACATATTTTATATGTTTATGCAATATATTATTATATATTTTGAGATTTTCTTCAAAATTAAATTTGGCTAACGTATGTCGATTGTCATAACGTCTATACTTAATAACAATCACTAATTAGGAATATACATTATACACATTAAAAAAATATATCTTAATTTCAATTTTTACATACTTATTTGTGTAAATCATTGGAACTAGAAAGGAACAAACAATTTTGTTATTTTTCCTTTAAGAAAACAACTAGTTCATTTTCTCGTTCTTTTTTTATAAAAAGGAATTCGTTCCAGAAATCCGTTCTTTTTGGAACTTGTTCCTTCCAAACACTGATTATAATCAGTAATTACTGACGTATAATAACTTTTTGTGAAAGCATATGAATAGAAAAAAAAATAGTTTTACTTGTACATACAACTCTAATGTTTAATCTTTACACTTCTATGAGATTTTCTTTTTGTATAATGTTGGAACCTTTGAAGGACAAAAGTTTTCGGTTTTAAAAATTGTCTTTCAATTGCTATACAGTCGAATCCGCTTAATTGGGACACATCGGGCGGTGACCCATTTGTCCCCATTATCCCGACTGTCCCGATTAACCGAAGAATTTTACATATAATACATTCATTCGGATC
>NC_042496.1:34866043-34899818 GCF_005508785.2 Acyrthosiphon pisum
GTCATTAATGTCCCCATTAAGCAGGTGTCCCCTTTAAGTGGCATCCCTTTTAAGCGGATTCTACTGTATATATTTTACCTTGATATATTATTTTCTTTTTACAATCGTACTTGTGTAGGGAAAAAAATAGTTTATATACAGGAATAAATATATCTATTGAGTACTCAGTAAAACAAAATAATTGAAATATTTTATTCATGTTTAAATATGAATTTACTTTTTAATTGTAGTCTGAGAAATCAAATCTTTCACGTTTTGAAGGAAGTAATAGTATTTCATCTGCTGAACTATTTGGTAGAGAAGAAATGACAGGTGTTAATTCTACATACCAACCACCAGATCTAGATGATGTTAAAGAAAGCGTTAAACAAGGTGTAACAAAAGTAGCTGGGAAATTATCATCTCTAGCTAATGGCATGATGTCATCATTTCAGGTAAAATAATAAACTACTACATAAACATATTATATTTTTATAACAACATATACATATAATCACGATTACCTAATATTATTTTAAAATAATTAATATATTTCTTATTTGCAGGAAAAATATGGAGGTTATTAAAATGTTTGATCCAACACGCATAAGAAATATCTAATAAATGGTATTATAGTATCAGTGTTATATGGATATATTTGTAAATAATTATTCCATATTATTATATTAGTAATTAAATCAGTTTATTACATTGTTACAGTAAACTATAAAGTAGTTTACTTATGTTCAAACAAAGTGTTAGAAAGTTAATTTGTTCGACAATTTGTTACAACAAAGTAATAGATGGTACTAAAATAATATATGTATATACATACATATTTATTATAAGAAATAATATGTATATTATATATTGTATTATCTTATACTAAAAATCACATTTAAACGTCATTTAAATTGCTTGGATAAATTATAATTTCTAACACATTGTTTTCCATTATTTGAATTTCTGAGTTCTAACATAAGTACCATTGCCAAACATTAATTTTATAGTATTGTTTATATCAACATTATAATTTATGGACTTATAAAAAATATACTTTTATTACAAAAATTATAGTTTTTCTTGTTACTTCATTATAAATTGCAAGTCCTTAATTAGTAATGAACTGAGTCTTTCACAATAATTTTACTTAGTATCCTCACTCCATGAAAATTATTTTTGAGTGAATTATGTGTTGTTGTTTTCTTTGATCCATAAAAAACGTATGAGATTATCATTCATCACAGACTTCAAACTTATAGTAAATGGAAATTGTAACATTCAATGATCAAATTTTGCTCAGTGATAAACAGTACTACAATATATACCACTATTTTTTGGACAATAAATACATAAATTCACAAAATGTGCAGTTCCCATTTAAATTGTTGATATTAAAAATTTGATTTAGTATAAAGAACATTATTGTAAATTTTAAATGGTAATAAATTAGTAATATTTGAACAAAAAGGGTTAACCCTAAATTAGTCGCTTTATAATTTGGTAGAAAAAGAGGCATTGCGACTAACGACGTGATGTCGTGATATACACTAACACGAATAACGTCGGGTTAAGTAGGATTACCGGTATGGGTAAAGGGAAGCTAGCGACAAATTTTTTTCACTTTCAAAAATAAACAAAATGCACATATTTTATAGATAATTTTTTTATGCTACCAGAGAATTTTCAATTTTGACTATAGGAACACCCATGTAAAGAACTAATGGATAATAGTATACGAAAATTTACCATAAAAGTACGATTTTTTGATAGTAAAATTTTTTTAATACCTTTTTATAAAATCATATCTATTTTTAATAAGTAGTGAGAAGTAATTTGTATTTTTAAAAATGTATCTTGGTCCGTGATGTTAATTCATAGATTAAGTAATAAGTATCAAAGTATGAGTTTGTCACGATAAATTAAAAATTAAAATCTTAATAATCGTGACTAATCGACCGCGGCTGTGTTGACCAGTTGACAGTTATCATTTCTAAGATCAGTCGAATTATGATAACATTTATACCACATTACGGCGCATTCTTTATCCGTGATTAAAACGGTCACACTGTAGCCGTGTTCGTCGGTAATTACTAACCTCAAATATTGAATTTCGACACAACATTTCTAAGGAAGATTGTTCTCTTTACTTGGTAGTCCTCTAGTATTTACTGTTTACTTGTTGTGTCGCTCGTTTCCATCCCGTTCTGCAAAAATGGTTGATGACAAGTGAGTAATATTTTTCATCCTTATTAATCCGCTACACGATAAGACGTATTCTGAATTCATTTATGAATTCCGAAAAAGTGTTATTCAAACATTTAAAATTTATTAATTATTGTCCAATGAAGAGCGATGTGAACGACGATTTCGTCTTTATTATGTTACTAAAAAATATTTACATTGAAATAATTTAATGTTTACAGTGCCCCGAAAAGGCTTCCGGCGGTGCCGGAGTCTGTACTCAAAAGGCGCAAAGCCCGTACAGCATTCAAACTTAAATCATTGAAAAAAGCTATTGAGGTATGTAACCAAATTACCTAAAGCTAATTTCCTACTAATCTAAATTGTTCAAAATCATTAATTTCTTAACATATTTCACTGATATAAATTGAACTTATAAGTATGTATAGATTCAATGTGAATTCTAAAATCTTCTGAGTTAAAATTTTACCCACCAAGAAAAAATTAAAAATTACCTACTGATAATTTACTGTCCCAAAATATTTGGTTTTTCTTATTCTATTCTATCTTAACGTACCTACATTTATATATTTCATCTAATTGTGAAAATTATCAAATGATTTTCACAGTCTTGTAACCAATATAAATAATTGAATACCTATGTAATATACTACAACGTGTAATTGTTATTTTCCTTTTGAATGGGTTCTGTTATACCTAAATCCATCACAAACTATATTTTATTTTCATATATGTATTTTTATATTTAAATATTTAATACTATGATAATAACGCTGTTTCTTAAATAATGCTAAAAAAACAGTGAACATTTTGTCATTTAATAACAAATATTATTTTACATTCCATACATATCCGGTTTTTTTTATCTATATTATTGATACTTAGTTGTTAGCTGTAATAAATATTCTCCTTACATGCCTATTTATTTAGTTGATCAGACTGACATTTCCATTCTTTATTTATTTTTTATTAGGAACGTAAAGAGCGCGTGAAGAAAACTAAGAAGTATTTTAAGCGCGCCGAGGCTTATGTTAAAGAATTTAGAATGAAGGAAAGAGATGAGGTCCGTTTAGCAAGAAATGCAAAGAAATCCGGTGACTTTTATATTCCTCCTGAACCTAAATTAGCATTTATCATGCGTATTCGTGGGTATGTTTGATTTATAAATCTGTTTAATAAGATAATTTCTATTACATATTATATTATGAACAATATTTTAGTGTGAACCAAGTAGCTCCTAAAGTGAAGAAAGTATTGCAACTGTTCAGATTGCGTCAGATCAACAATGGAATATTCATCAAATTAAACCAAGTAAAAATACAATTAAATGTAAATAGTATGTATTATTTATTAACATTTTTACTATTATTTTTAGGCAACATTAAATATGTTGAGAATTTGTGAACCATATGTGACTTGGGGTTATCCTAACTTGAAGAGCGTAAGGGAACTGGTCTACAAAAGAGGATTTGCCAAAATCAAGGGACAACGCATTCCAATCACCAATAATGAAATGATTGAAAAGAAATTGGGAAAATATGGTATCATATGCACGGAAGATTTAGTTCATTGTATATATAGAGCCGATCGTCGATTCAAGTATGCGATGAACTTCCTTTGGCCTTTCAAAGTAAGACTACAATTCCATTAACTTTTTACTTATATTTGACGCATCCATGGTATGACATCATTCTAGTTGTTACGCCTTCCAAGTTGTCATATAGCAAATAATGAAGTGATATGTTTAGTTTTTCAATTATTCTTGTTGTTAAAAAATATTTACCTCATTTATAAAAAAAAATGTTTTTATACATAAATATTTATGAAGTTTATAAATAATTAAGTTTCATATTTTATTTTTGAATACTGATTATACCACGGGTGGCTTAATGGGCCATTTTCAGTCTATCTCCCTTTGTGGGAAAAATCTATTATTATACATTTAGTTTTAGTCCCCTCACCCCTTAATAACTCTTAATTGCTGATGTCGACAATAGTATGTATTTTTATAGCTCCTCAATAAAAAATATATTATTTGATCTTTAGCACGTCCGTGGTCAGTTACTGCTATAGTAGTAATTTCAATTCTAATGTAATAGGTCACTACTGCTATAGCAGTAATTTACTAACCCACACAATTTTTCATTACTGTTCATGCAGTAATATTTCCAATAGTATTAAATGGAACTTAATATGTGACTGACATATTATGATCACTTATAAATATAAAATTCTATTTTTTAATAATTTTTGTCGATATTTTAAAAATTTGAGTGATTTTTTGAGGAGGGTAAATTATTAATATAAAACGTGAAGTAACCACTAACGTGTTAACAAAAAATGTTTGGCCACTCGGTATACAGTAATAAAAATTATGTTAATTGAGCTTCCAATAACTAAAGTAGTAATTAATCTTTAATTGTATATTCCATTGATCTATTTTAATTTTTTTATTATTTTTCTAGTTAAACACCCCAACTGGAGGCTGGCGTAAGAAGACCAATCACTATGTTGAAGGTGGTGATTTTGGAAACCGTGAAGACACCATCAACAAGTTATTGAGAAAAATGGTTTAATTACAATAAATGTTCAACAAAAATTTCATTTATTTTCATTGTAATGATATGTTATTGTTACCTGATCCTATGTCATAATATCTCTTGTTATCCAAAGGAATATTGTGTTTAGTTATAAATAACTATTAAATTATTTCCAACTAAAATCTGTTATAAGATGAGTGTGTATTATTTACAACAGATGCTGAATACATATTTCAAATATTCTGTCGAAAAACGGTAGTATGCTACTTAGATGATATTCTCAATATATTTCTTACTCAATTTTCATCTTTAAATCGTGATCGTAACTTGAAAGGGATATTATATCTTTTTTTTGGTATGGGAACCAGTGGCATGTGAAGAGGGTCAAATTAGAAAGGTGGTCAATTAAGTACCGCTCTGCTGTACATTAGATGTCATTGTAATAGATGTTTTAAATGACCACGACAATCTTTAATTGTGATTGTGAGTATAGTATTATAAGTTATAACAGTAGCTAACAAAAACCTACGAAACTGTATGTAGCTGAGTGGCTTGTTGTCTGTGACTGCATTACCGAGGAACAACGCCTTATATGTGGGAACTTGAGATGCGCCCCATGCTGTAACAAGTATCACAGTTCCCACAGCACATTTATGATACTCTATGGAATATGCTACCCAGCAAACTTAAGTGACTCAAGTAGAGCCACTCGTCGTAAATTACATTTACCTTCTGATGAGAATGAAGCAGTATGCCTAAGTACCAAATACTTATAAGAGAGTTAAATAAAATGTATTAATTTAGAAAATCATGTCTTGTATAACAATTACTGATGGGCCAAATACACCAAAAAGTAAATCTATATAAATTTATTTATAAAATTACATTTTGACTGAATCCAAATGTTAATATTGGCATTTTCTTTATACCATAACATTTTCAAAATATTTTGAGATGTTTACGAACATTTTTAGTTTTCTATCCTATAAACATAAATAAAATTGTATTTTTTAGGTAAAAAAGCATGACAATTTAATAGAGGGCTCCTAATATTATATTGTTTAAAAGGCAAATGGAAAAATTACAAAAATGTGCAAATTATTTTGAGTTAGAAATTCCTAAAAATGTTTCTTTTTGAATCTAAGATTTTAAAATGTAATATAATATGTTATATAAGTTATTATAGTTTCTCTACCTTTATCATAAAAGAAAAATCTCCATAAGAAAGTAAAATTCAATTTTTATGAGTGTTTGAAGTTCATATTTTTACGACCTTGGATATATTCACTCGTATACTCGAATTTTCATGTAGCGATTTTCTTATTTTATTGTATTTCAAAAACTAATACCTCTAGATACATAAAAATTTCACTGAATGATTATATTTTCTTTTCATATACACCATAAAACTTTGGAAATATTTTGACTCTTTTTGAGCTGTTTACGGACATTAGAGCTGATAACAGATATTTTTAGTTTTCAATTTTTTTTTGTTTTTTTTCTAGAGTTATCTATTCAATTGTATTTGATGGGTAAAAAAGCTTGAAAAATTAATACAAGGCTCCTGCAGATAAATTGTTACCTACTATAGCAGTGGAAAAATATTAAAAATACATAGGCACAATTTTTTTTGTATAAGAATTTCAAGTTTAAATGTTGACAAAATTTATCAAATGTTCAACTTTTATAGTTAAGAATTGAAAATTGAAACAAAGTTCCACGAAATAGGCTTTATACAAGGTGTATCTTATGTCATTGTACGCGAGGTTTTTTTAACGATTATGGATCGATGAAATAGAATTTCTTTAAAATTTGTTATTAGTATTTAGGATTATTGGTAACAGGTAAGTTGCATTACCTTCTAGGTACTAATACAGTCATTGTAGGTAGATAAAAGATTTTTCCAATAGGTATAACCAAAAATAACTGTCATAAAATCCATATAGATAGTAGTCAGTATACAGACGCCAATACGCCAAACTAATCGATACAAATTAGGACATCTGGAATTCTGGACCAAGATATATCTTAAATCGTGATCTGGACTAACAATAATATAGGAATTAGGAATCAATCATCAAATCTAATATGTCACTGCAACCATTATAAACGATTTTTACTGTAAATAGTGTTAATTAATAATTAGTAATTAGTATCTACTTGTATATTGTTCTATGCTTCTACATCGTCGACTTTTAAATCGGAATTAAAATAAAAGATAACATTTTTGTTTAAGCCATGATTATAATCATAGTTCGTGGTTTAAGCCATATCATTGTTATCTTAAGTTCTTATCGCCTAATATTGTACTTATATTTATAATGATAAGATCTATTTAATAGTAAAATTCATATTTCATTATGATTTAATCAAATTATGTTCCACATAAATAATAATATAATATTATTATCGCCCATCGGTATTCAAAACTGTTATTTGAAAATATTAAATGATCTTGGAATCAGAACAGTAATGTTTAGTATTACTCAAAGAAGAGAAATAATCAACGCCTGCATTTTAAGGATGGTATAGTTATATCGATTTGATCAATTGATAGAAAAATGCATTGGATATTCGTAATTCTACCATAATCATACTACAAAATGAGTACTTTACACAAAAATTGTCTTGCACAGCCTGGACGTAAAAAAGTTCAAGTAATGATGATTTTATTTTTTAATCTGTATAGGTGTTATGATTAAAATTAACTTTATGATTTAACAGGATACTTAAAATTATATTTTTTTTATTTCAATATAGATTTCATTTGTTATACGTGATGAAGAAGAACGTAGGCATAGAGCTGGTGTCAATTCCTTACAATTGGATTCTAAACAAGGAATATTATATTCAGCCGGTCGAGATGGCATAATACGGCAATGGGATGTCCGAGATAATGTTGAAGCCACATATTTACGGTCTTTAGAACATCACACTGATTGGGTTAATGATATTGTACTATGTTGCGGTGGAAATTATTGTAAGTTTAAACCTTTTAATGGTTTATTGTATATAAAATAATATAACGTTAAAAATATCTAAAAATAAATAGGTGTAATAGAATGTCTTGTTAACAGTTTCAATAAAATAAATTTAAACATCATTACCAGTGTACCTTCAAATTTTTCCATGATCTCTTAAAAACATACCTATGCTATGTTAACCACTCTTATTTACTATTATATTGTGATTTAATTTTAATTTGGTGTTTTCAGTGATTTCTGCAAGTTCAGATACCACTGTTAAATTATGGGGACTTCGGAAAGAAAATACTTGTTTATCAACCTTGCGAACACATAAAGATTATGTTCGGGCTTTAGCATACGCTCGTGATAAAGAAGTGGTCGCATCAGCTGGGTTAGATAAAACAATATTCATGTGGGATGTTAATATGTTGACTACTTTAACTACTACTAATAATACTGTAACAAGTATGTTATTTATGAAGTATAACATAAAATAAAGATTGGTTATTATTAATTGTTATACGATATGTTTAGCGGCTTCCCTGCCTGGTAGCAAAAACTCTATTTACAGTTTGGCAATGAACAATAGTGGTACAGTTTTAATTAGTGGAAGCACAGAAAAAGTTTTACGAGTATGGGACACAAGGACAAGTGACTGTATGATGAAATTGATAGGTCACACAGACAACGTTAAAGCTTTGGTTGTAAATCGTGATGGTACACAATGCCTATCGGGTAGCTCTGATGGAACTATTAAACTATGGTCTCTAGGACAACAACAATGTATTCAAACTCTAAGAATTCATAAAGAAGGAGTTTGGGCATTAGCAGTAATTACTTAAATTTATATAATTATAGTGTAAGATAATATTATATAATTTAAATGATTTTTCCTACGTTCATAGGCAACTGAAAACTTTTCCCATGTCGTATCTGGTGGTCGTGATAAAAAAATTTATATGACAGATTTAAAAAATCCTAATAGAGTTCAACTTATATGCAATGAGACAGCTCCAGTTGTAAAAATGGTTACAACACCTGATATGAGTGCTATTTGGGTAGCCACATCCGAATCCTCTATTAATTGCTGGGTAAGCATATTATTTAGCAAATAGTTGAATGTTTTTAAGAGAATGTCACACCATTGGTTTTCTGCCTCTTACCCACGCACAACATAGCAACATGTATGTTTGGCAGCACCAACCGTTACTTTTTATATTAGAGTGAATTCACATATCATCAAACTTTAAGCTAAGAATATTACCTGTACCCCTACATTGGATTTTTCACAATATTTATAAGCTTTTTAAATTGTAATAATTTACACATTCATAACTTACATAAAAATGAAAGCCAAATCCTCGTTATATAAAAATAATGAATAAAAAAATGACTAAAATATTTTGGTTGCTATTGTGTTATTTTAAATAGTACATTTAATAATAATATAATATATTCACAGAACAATTATTATTTAATACTTTTAGAAATTAAGAAAAAGTGATGAAACAGCTGATTTTGAAGATGTCCCAACAGTACCATATAATCAAGAACCATTTAGGACTCTTAAAGGAGCTGCTGCTATACGAAAATACCATGTACTGAATGATAAACGAACTATACTGACACAGGACACAGAAAAGAATGTTGCAGTTTATGATGTACTTAAGGTTATTATCCTCAAAATAAAATTTAAATAATTCATTCAATTATTTAATTGATATTTAATTGTAATTATGTAGGCTTCTAAACTTCAAGATTTAGGGGAAGTCGATTTTGATGAAGAAATAAAAAAACGACATCGTATAATATTTATACCAAACTGGTTTAGTGTTGATTTGAAAACAGGGGTATATATATTTTATATTAGTATTTAAAGTAACAAGATATAAGAAATAATATTATATTCAATGGTAAAATCATAATTTTTGTTAGATGCTAACGATTCACTTGGGACAAGATGAAAACGATTGTTTTGCAGCTTGGGTTTCTGCTAAGGAAGCAGGAATTAATGTCACGGATGATAACTTAAGAGGTAATTATGATATTGAATTAATTTTGTTTCCTATAGTAGTTAAGAAACATAATTTTTGTTTATTTATTAGTAAATTATGGCAATCGGATGTTGCGATCACTATTAGAAAATTGGCTTAATCGCATTCAAACAGATCATGGGTCTTCTGATGGATCCCAGTCTACTGAAGTCAATGCTCAGACAAAACTAGATTCTCAGTGTTGTAGAATTCCTAAACATACACCACTTATGATAAGTGAAGTTGGTGGTCGGTGTCTATATAGGATGTTAGTCAGCCAGGCCGGAGATGAAAATGATGTTTCAATTTTAAACGAAACTATCCCCGCGTGGGTTATGAATGTTATCGTTGAAAAAAGTATACCTAAAGCCCTTAAGATATCGTTTTATCTTGTGCCACTATCAAACACATGCATTAGGCCTGTAAAAAAGTATGTTCAGATATAATATTTTTAATTTTCTTCATTAATAACCTTTTATAAAAAAAAATTATAGTGGTACTCTTCGACCAAGTCGAGATCGCTTAGTGGCAAATGACTTTATTCAAGTCCAAAAAATAGCTGAGTATATCCATGAAAAGTTGTCTGAAAATGATGGAAGTGGTCCATATAACAAAACATCAGACTGCATAAGCAATCATCTACAAGGAAATACACCTGAGAAAAATTTTGAACTAAGTTGTAATGATCAAATACTTTCTCCTACAATGGATTTAAGGACTTTGAAACATTTCATTTGGAAATCTTCAGCTGATTTAACAATATACTTCAAGGCCAAACATTAAAAAGTAATATTTTCTTCATGATTTATTTATTTATTTATTTTAAGTTATTATCTTCTTATTCTTTAATTACTTTTCTATTATAATAAAATTCAACCAATTTTTATAAATTTATTGATAGATTTTCCATTATCTGCAAATAAAAAAAATGTATATTATATTATGATGATATTATTGTTATAAGTTATAAAATGTATTAACATAAAAATTAAAAAGTATTAATGTTAAATTCATATCACACTCAGAAAATAAATGTAATTTTAATTAACCTGTATATATTACCTTACGTATATTAAATTATATTATTATGTAAAAAATATTGGCATCAAATCAAATTGAATTTGATTATATTATTATTTTCCTAAGACTTATAAAAATGTTTGAAAAAAGACTTATTTTTGTTTTTTATAATCATCTCTTGTTTTAGATATTATATTATAATATTGGTAACATTATGAACACATACAAAATTATACAAATCGTATAAATAAATTTACCTAATGTACCTAATTACATATTAAATATTATAAAAATACCTAGTCAAAATTGAAAATAGTAACTGTTTTAACAAACCGAATTGGAAAATATCAAATGTTTAAATTATGTTTATTAGGTACATTTTTATTTCATACAATTTATTTGTAATATGATTTGTGTTCTAAATTTTATAGGTAATCAGAACTATATTAAAACCAATATATATATATTACTGTGTATTTAAAAAATGTTAGTTGATAAAATAATATTAATAATTGTATGTAACTATTTTCTAAAATTAATTGTTCAGCTTAAACATAATCAGTCAACTATGAATACAATTATAATAGGATATCTTTATATGATTGAATTGGTACAAAGTTATTTCAATTTTTTGGCACATTTTGGACCAACAATTCAAATTGTGTGAGAACATTTGTCTAGAAATATGTCTAGTTTACGATTAATTTATAACAGCTGATATGGTTATTAAAATTATGGTATTAACTGGTAATTGGTGATTCTATGCGTTATAGGTATTAACTAGTGTTCATAAATATATATTATGTGATTTTGTCCATTATGAGGTCAAATATATTAACAAATAATTGAGTATATTTTCCAGAACTTATATTGTGTTATTGTGTGTGTACATAATAAAATGTCATAATCTCCACCTTAGAATCACATATCTATACAGTGAATTAGAAGAAGAGGTATATATATATTCTATAGATACACAAACTATTTTTGTTTTAATTATGTTTAATGCAATATCATGGTTTCCAATTTATAAGTTTGTTATTTTAAATGTTTTGTGTTTAATTAACATATATTTTATTTATTATACGAAAATGAGTATTTTGTTGTACATCATGACTGAAAATCTTCATTATTTAAATAGTATCGTTTAACTATATTATTGTTTACTTATTTGTATACCTACCTATTGATGAATGCTAATAAATATAATATTTAAGAATTAAGATTAAAATAGTATGTACATTTAATTTTGTCAAACATACATAGTATTTATTATTTAGTTTTATTGTTGTATAAAAACCTATATAATAATTAATAGTAAACATAAGGTATTTTAAATCATATTATCTACACATACACTTCATGTTGAAGGGAGAAACACAATAAGTGTTAATAAAATTTATAACTATACAATAATAAAGGTTTTTTTTTTAATATTTCACATAAATCAAGTATTTTACTAAAAAATTTTTTTATTGAACTTTTAAGCCCGGCAACTATGATCATTACCTGTTTTTGTTGTTTTGTTGGCGGTTGGAACGGTTGGTTGAAACACGTTTTTTGGTTTTGAGGAATTTCAAGTTGGTCACCTGTAGGCTGTAGGTGTTTGCCATGCCCGGTTGAGGCATGGTGGCCTCACTCTCTAGACAGTTGCCTCCCTAGAGAGAGGAGCCGTCCGAGATCGAGGTTAGAACCGTCGACGGTTCACGTCAGGACGGACGCCGTAGTCTATACTCAGCCACTCCGTCCTCCTTTTTAATAAATACCTGAATATTTATTAACCTATATTGCAAGATTTTCTTTAGATCTTTTTAATAATAATTATAGATAACTATGTATACAAATGTATACATTTGTACTATCCAAAAACCTTAAAGAAAAACCAATTCAAGGTTTCTAATTAGTTTATACTGAAACTAAAAAATCTAAAAATATGTTTACAAAACTTTTTTAAACACATTTGAAGTTAAAATGTAGACGAAATTAGATATCTAAACTAAGAATATAGATTTTGATTATTTTGTTGCGAAATGTAATTTTAAAAAAAGGTGGTCAAGTGAATACATCTCTACTATTCACTAGATGTCGAGTTAGATGTGTTAAATTTATCATTGTTTACAAAATTACGAAAACGATTCTAGGACATATTAAGTTATATTAATATTACTAATATTGTTACGATGCCTAGTGTTCAAGTCAGCTTTCAAAAAATTCACCCCAAGGGTTCCTCAAGTCAAAGCTCTGTTCTATTCAAAGATCATTATTTACCCAAAACCGAATTATATGCAGATATTGAGATATATGTTATAAACCTAGCCTTATACCTATTATACGACAGTCGTATTATCACAGACTATATTATATTATAGTCTGTGGTATTATGTTGAACACTGCAGTAATGTACCTATTTTGCCTATACACTACGCCCGGCAACATAATATTATGTTTATGCAAAAAATGTATAATAATTATTTATAATATGTATATAAAAATAATACATAGGTGGTTCTAAAACTTATTGCTTCAGGCGCAACTAATTTAATGTAAACATATCATTAATTAAAATTAGATTATATACAGTGTGTCCCGTTTTAAATGTACCACTAAATATCTCAGCCCGATAATCTTAGATTGAAATACGGTTTGCTGCAATAGCTAAGGGGTACTGAAGTACACATTTAAGGACAAATTTTAAATTTTTAACTCTTGTAGTATGCGCATGCGCAATACAAATTTTTTTTTTAAATTGCAACCCCTATTTTTGTCACCGGATATGGATAGATTAATTTATTCTAAGTAATTTTGATCCGTTGACCATAGTTCTAAACCTAAAATTGAATGAGTTACAGCTTTTGGACATTTTAAAATCATTAAATGTTTTCGATTTTACTAAAAACATCACACATACATTTTTTTTTTAGGTAATTTTGTATTAAATTATTTAAATGCATTTCATTTTAGTTCAAAAATGATTTACTTTTGTATCAAATTCAAGCGTGTAATGTTTTAGGTAAAATCGAAAACATTTAATTATTTTAAAATTTCCAAAAGCTGTAACTCATTCAATTTTAGGTTTAGAACTATGGTCAACGGATCAAAATTACTTAGAATAAAATAATCTATCCATATCCGGTGACAAAAATAGGTGTTGCAATTTAAAAAAAAAAAATTTGTATTGCGCATGCGCATACTACAAGAGTTAAAAATTTGAAATTTGTCCTTAAATGTGTACTTCAGTACCCCTTAGCTATTGCAGCAAACCGTATTTCAATCTAAGATTATCGGGCTGAGATATTTAGTGGTGCATTTAAAACGGGACACACTGTATAACGATAAGAAATTAGTAGGTAATATTCAGATAACTGAATCCGACTAATATGCGAGATACTCAGGGGCGTCCATAGACAGTTTTTAAGGGGAGGGGGGATGATCCTATTTTTTAAATCAATAAGTAGTAACTCTAGGCGTATTTTTCAAAAGTATTCGGGAACTACTAAGTCAATTTTACTGACTAAGGTTTTTAAGATTGTAAGGTTTTTAGTTTTTTCTACTCATACCAGTAAATTAAATTTTTGATTGAATAAAAGAAATTTGTATACACTATACATTTTGAATTGTTATGTGGGGCTCACATAACAATCTCATATGACGATTTTCTTATTTTATTGTAATCAAAAAAAAGGAATGACTAGATATTTTAAAATTTCACTGAATGTTAATATTTTCATTTTCTATACACCATTAAATTTTGAAAATATTTTGAATCTTTTTGAGCTGTTTACGGACATTCTCAGTCTACAATTTTTTAGTTTTTTTTTCTATAAATATCAATAAAATTGTACTTTTTGGGTAAAAAAGCGTGACAATTTAATGCAAGGCTCCTGATATATTGTTACAATAGCAGTTGAAAAATAATAAATATACATAGGCACAATTTTTTTTAATAAACATTTGAAGTTCAAATTTTGACAAAATTTATCAAATTTAAAATTGAATAATTATTTTGTAGTTAAATATTTATAAAATGTTCATCTTTTATATCTTAGGATTGAAAATTTAAAACAAGATTCCACGTAAATAATTAATTCTGTTACCAAAAAATCTAAAAAATACATAAGCACAGTTTATTTTTATACTCATTTTAAGTTCAAATTTGGACGAAATTACATATTAAAAAACCTAGAATACCTATTTTAATTATTTTGTTGTGATTGTATAATATTATTCGTGGGTATTTGAAACTTCTAAAGTATACTATTATATATCTATGATAGTATCACGGTTTGTTGTTGATGTTTAACGCGTTATAAGTACCTACCAAATGGATGTTGTGAAATGATTAATCTGGAATTTATTATAGGTCAATTTTTTTTTTTAATACCATACACATAAGTATATAATAGGTATATCTTATACCTAGATTTAGTCTCCGCTCAGAATCGTTTTTCTTATACAATGATATTCTATCATTGATTGCAAATTTAATACAATCCATTACAGTAACCCATTTGTAACCTACTATATAGCAGAGCGACATCCACTTGCCCACCTTTTTATTGTTTTTTTTTTTATTATTTTTTTATTGTTATTTATTATTATTTATTTATTTATTGTTATATATTATTTATGGGTCAAAGATGAAAATTCAAATAGCAAAGCTCCAAAACAGAGTACTGTTGGCAGTGAAATTGAAGAATTGTTGAATCCCCTAAAACTGTTAGGTTTACAACAACTATATAAGTACAGATTTATTTGGAGTGAACTGTCACGCAGCAAACTAGTAATATCTTAGTATCGATGTCTTGGAATCAAAGAATTTGCTGACTTACATAACTGTATGGAATTGTCATCAAGTTCTGAAGCATATATTAAAAAACATTTTTTTGAAGTGGTTAAATTATTTTAGTATAATATTTAAGTATACAGTTTTAGGCGGGTAAAAGTGGTCTATATAGTCTTAATTTTATCCACTAAAAGCGCTATAGTATGTAATAACGCTGGTTATCAATGTTAACCGCGATTAACAGTTGTTAACCTGTGTTGGTGAAATCGGCCCTATTACTTATTAGTCCGTGGTACAGACCCGATAGTGATTCCATGAAGTTATATTCCATATTATTAATTTTTTTAAATTTTTTAGGTAGTGTATGAATTTCATGTTATGGCGGTGAGTTGAACAAATCTACCAACAATATTGTCCAACTAATTATGTTTTATTTTTAATTCAAATTCATATATTACATATTTATTTATTTTAGAAAATACTTACTATAAAGTAATTTTAATTGAAAGTATTTTATAATATGTGTTTTTTAAAACGTAAAATGTACATAGGTAATATTTTTTCTTCATGCACACTAAATAATATGGACTCTGAATATAATAATTGCATCTAAACTGAAGAATATTCTTACCACCACGGTTTTAGATGCTAACCGTACTTATTACCTAGAATCGTTTTTAGAATCCAACAGTGTTTGATATCAAATTTAATATTATAACTATACATTGCAGTGTACCCCTACAATTTTTTTTAAGGGGAAAATACGGGACGCTTTATATGACAATATCATTCTGCATTTTTATCAAAATGTGTGGGATACCATCATAATTTGTCTTACGGATTATTTCATAACCGCGGATCTATAAATTAGTTAATGTTACCTAATTATTGCTAAACTATTAATTAATTAAATTTATTATTCTTTTGAACTTATTATTTATAACAACTATAATATTATATATTATATAATTATCTACCTACAGTAATTACCTATGTCTTATATTATCTCACATCTTTTTATTTAAAATTGATTATTTATAAATATTTTTTATATGATTTAAAGAGATGTATTCGGGAGTGTGGGCTTAGCCCCAAGACTTTCTAATGTGTAACAATTAATGGGGACACTATTTTTTTAAAAATAAACAGAATCTCCCTACTTTAAATTTTCCAAGTAAAACACTGGTTTGCACCTTTTTTAATAAACTTTTGTGTACTTAAGATTATTTAATGATGTGGGTATATTAGTATCTACGATTTATTTATAAGCCATAAAATGAGTTTTAAGGGATTGTATAAAAACAAACAATTAAGTTATGGTTTTCATTTTTGTGAACAAATTATTTTGGCCCTTCTAGCTGTTTACCCAGTTACAACATTGAGCTTGGGTATGTTATATCATGAATAGTGTTTTAATTAGTGTTTTTAATATTCAATAAATTGTATACTCCTTTTCAAAAAAGAATATGTCTGGTGGCGCACATTCCCCACCAATTTACCATTATTAGCGTGATCACGTTGTTCTCGACACACCAAACGAATCATTCGACAATCGCGAAAGCGGTATATTATCCTTTGAAAAGGAGTATAGTTCGGGACAAGGTGACCAGCCTGGTTACACCTGGACTAGCTTCTAATATCAATAATGTGTTACGAAAAATATTTTAATTTAAAAAAGCAATCATATTTTACAATGCTGAGCACATTGGTTATACTGACAGCCAAATGCACGCACAAGCCCACAACTCGTAGATATTAGTTAATATCTGAACACTTTTTGTAGCCCATACTATTTTAAGAACCTAATTATGTATATGATTTATAAGATTATTAATCAATAGACAATTATCTTATAGTATACTAATATTTTTTTTAGGAATTATCAGAAGAAGATGTAATTACAGGACCTTCAGAATTAGATAGAACATTTGTTTTTGAAGATGAAGGACATACACTGGGTTCTCTATTAACGTATGTTTTAGAAAGTTTTCCTGAAACAGATTTTTGTGCTTATTCCATAAGGCATCCGTCAGAAAATAAAATTTATTTACGGTTAAAAGTAAAAAATGGCCATTCCGTAGAAGATATTTTCAAACGCGGTTTTCAAGAGCTCAATCAAATCTTAAATCACGTTAAAAAAACATTTAATGTATGTAATATGTTCAATTACTATGTAGTAGCATTCTATACTAATAATATTTTTTTTTTATGTATAGAAAGCAATTTCAGCTTATGAAGAAACTAAAGCAACTGAATAAGACTCAAGTTTTATTTTAAAACCATGTGAATAAAAATTATAAATAATTGTACTTTACTAATAAAAAAAAAATACAATAGAAATTACAAGACTTTATATCGAGCTTTATTAACCATGTGGTGTGCAGAAGTTTGCATTTTCAATAATTCTTCCTTGATAAGACGAGTGATTTCTATTTTTGCTTTAGAGACTGCTAATTCATCAGTACTTTCTATAGCTAAAAATAGCTTACGTTCGCCTTCTGGAGGATTTTTAGGTGGTGGATAATAAGTACCTCTAACTGTTATTCCTGCTTCTGAATACTCCGATATTTGTGCTAAAGCCTCCTAAAATAACATTTTACATTAACACAAATTTACATAATGTAAAAAACTTCTTTACTAACCTTAGAAGTAACTCTCCACCTAGCTTGCTGGGGGAAATCATTAATTTCTAATTCTTCTTCATACTTTCTAAATATTTCTTCTACCCCTGCTTCAGGACTATCTCCACACTCACTCTCACCATCATCATCTTTTGGTTGGTAATTCAATCGAGTATTTAATTTAGCTGCTAATTGTTCAGCAACAGTCTTAGCAGTGATAACTGGATGAGAACTAGCAAGACCTCCCTTTAATATAGCTTCTGCAGTTTGTTGTGATGCACCTTTGGCATCTGGTCCAAGGTTTTTAGCGATATGGATACGCGAAGCTAAACGTTTGGCTAATTCGAGTCGTTCTGATGCTTGAGGAGTTCCATTTATTTCCACTAAAAAACATTCAATTTATTCATTATGAAATAAAATTATAGAATCGTTATTTAAATAAAACTATTTTAACATTTATGCTTAATTTTATGAAATAGTGTAGTTTGTAAATAAATAACAAAGATAATTACTTAAGCCTGTTAGATTTGGAAGTCCTATAGCACTAGCTTTTACTTCTTTTACAATTCTCTTAGGGGCAAGCATTGTTTCAATTTGTTGATCAATATCTCCTTCTATGTCTTCATCATCAGAATCTTGAAGACCAAGAGCAGCTTTTTGTAATTTTTTCTTTTCATTAGCCATAACAGCTTCCGTTTCATCAAATTTAAATCCTTTTCCACTAAAGCCGCCACCTGTATGAACTTGCTTTCCTTCCTAAGTATATAATACATTTTTATAATATTCTCCATGTATTGGGACGTTGGTTGATTATTTAAATGTAAGGTTGTCTTTTAATGGTAAATTGTTATATGTAATCTAAAAGTAGTACCTTATGAATTTAACACGTTGATGGGCAGTACTGCTATAGCAGTATCATAAAAACCTTCTAAAAATTGTCATTACTGCTATAGCAGTGATATTTTCAATGCTGTAGCAGTAGTGTCTTATGAGGGGATAGATTGTTGTGTCCCCCGACATCTCAGTGGACAATCTTGCACTGCCCTATAGCATAAAACCCTACAGCAGTACCAAAAGCATTAATGCTGTAGCAGTAATGAAAATTAGCGTTTTAAGGATGGTTTTTTTTCGACGGCGGCCACGAGACTGTCCATCAACGTGTACGGAACTAATGCTCTTAGTAACTTTAAAAAGTAAAAATCAAAAACAAAAAAAGATTTTTTATGCTAAACATCAACTTTTTGAATTAAATGATCTCTGATAAATGTATAACCTATAATTTGTATTGTTCATAAAGTAATTTATGTATCAAAAGCTGCCAGATTATTCTAAATTTACATTTTTAGTCCAAAGAAAATTTTAAGTAAAACTACAAAAAAAATGTGTAAATTAAGTATAATCAACTATGATTGCCTTAGTCAATTAATGTAGTTAATTTATTTAGTTTTAGAATGGTGATTGAAAAATGGATACCGCATAAGAATTGTTTCTCAGAGTATAATATAATTAACAGTTAAAGAGATAAAAATACAGTTTTAAAAAAGTCACAAAAACGTTGATATGAATAATTTTTAAGTTTAAAAGAATCAATAATATAGTATACAACGGTCAGTGCTACTTACTGCGGCTTGTTTTGCTTGGTAACGTAGCCACATAGTACGCAATGATTCTGGTACAGGTACATTAGATGTTTCCAAAGCTCTTATTAAATCGCCAGCAAATCTTTCTTGGTCAGGTGAAACTAATGTGTAAGCAAATCCTTTATTACCTGCTCTAATTTTACATTATAATTCAAATCAATTAGTTTAAAAATTAAAAGTACCATCATTGTTAATTTTAACTAATATTAATAGTAAACATTTTGGATTTAATTAGTAATTACCTTCCAGTTCTCCCACATCTATGAACATAATCTTCATAATGATTGGGACAATCATAATTAACCACCAATATCAAGTCTTTAACATCTAATCCTCTAGCAGCAACAGAAGTAGCAACCAACAATTTGATTTGACCACTTTTAAAATCAACTATAGTACTATCTCTGTCATATTGATCTATAGCACCATGTAATGACATACACGGGTAGGAGGCTTTTAATAATTTTTGTAGAAGCGTATCTGCATTCTCATGAGTATCTACAAACACAATACAACTTCCTCTTTCATAATAGACTCCTAAAACTTCAAGTAATTTCATGAATTTCTGTTCTTCTTCTACAATAATTACATGCTGTTCTACTTCTTTGGCAACAACACTTCTACCTCCAATCTATAAATATAAATAAATTTACAATTTTACATAAGTAATTATTATGTAAAACATACTTGAACTTCGACAGGTTTTTGTAGTATCCGTCTAGCTAAAGCTTCCATCTGACGTGGGAATGTAGCACTGAACATGACAGTTTGACGATCTGGACGTACATTATCAATTACTCGCATTACTTGAGGTTCAAATCCCATGTCAAACATTCGATCAGCCTCATCTAATACCACATATGTTACTCTTCTTAAATTAGTAACTCTACCTATATATATATCAAAAAATAATTATTAAGTTTATAATCTATAGCTATTTATTTAACTATTTGAGTGATTGTAAACTATATATTATTTAGTCTTACCATTATTTGCTGCTAACATATCAATCATTCGGCCAGGAGTACACACAATAATTTCTGCACCACGTTTTAATTCGGCTATTTGTTCAGATATTCCAGTACCCCCATAAACCGATACAACTCTTAACCCTAAGCTCTTTGTAAACTTGCGTGCTTCTTTTCCAGTCTGCATGCAAAGTTCTCTAGTAGGTGCCATAACAATAGCTAAATGAATAAATAATAAAACATATTTTTAAATTGTTTTACAAGTTAAGCTACTATTAAACATTTAGAAAAAAAGAAAATATTTAATAGGAATTATGCAAAATGTTGCATTCAAATTTTTTTAAAAATCTTAATAAATATGTGTAAACAATGAACAATATACACTGTACATTTTAACCTTTTAACGAATTGAACGTAAACCAAAAATAATTTAAATATAAAATACGACCAATTATAATCAATATTATGTAAGTACTAACCAATTGGTCCATCAGTATCTTCCAAAGGAGGCTGATCCATAATGTGTCTAAACATAGGTAATAAAAACGCCAGAGTTTTGCCACTTCCAGTTTTTGCAATACCAATAAGATCACGCCCAGCCATTATAGCAGGAATAGCTTGTGTTTGTATAGGAGTAGGTTTTTCATAATTATGTTTTTTTAAATTATCCATAATCTTTTTACTCACACCACAATGAGCCCATACTTTTATTGGTCGAGGGCATCCTTTTCCTTTCACTCGAACACCTTCTAATTCCTGGGAAATAAAATACAGAATACATTTAACCATTAAATGTATTAACTTTAAAATATTACCTCTTTGTATTTTTCAATTTCTTCAGAAGTCATACGGGATATTTCTGGCACTTCAACATAAAAATTTTTTCTAAACGGTAAATAGCTAATTTCAGCATGGTCAATTTTTGGTAATTCTTTCTTTTGTTTATTGGCCAAACTTGCTGCAGCTACATTCAAATCTTCTTGTTCTTCCTCAGATGAATACTAGAAATTTTTTAAACATGTAGTATGTATGTATTTATTTAGAATTGATTTATATTATACTTCCAAGGCGTCTTGATTTTGCTCAATGAGTTCACCTCTGGTATTATTATCTTTTTTCTTTGCTACTCCAGATACAATTACAACACCTGAACTAGTAGTGTCAACTCCTGGACTTTGATTAAGATCATTCAATGAATTTTTTTCTGATAAATTACTACGATGCCCATCTACTTTATTAACTTTACGTACTTCTTCTTGAACACCCTGAAATAAATTGATTCTTATGAAAATGGATACAGTTTTTTTAAAAAATTAATAAATAATATTTATCTAACAGTTAAAAAATAATTAACATTTACTAACTCCAAATAAATAAAATGAGTGCAGTTAATTTACAAATATTTTGTATAGCACTGAATTTCAAAAGGTTTTTAAAGATACACAACAAAATTAATTTTTTTTTATTTATAGATAGATCAAATAAGATTTATTTTTTGGTAATATATCAATATTTTCAAAACACAACTTTAATATTTAAAAACATCTGCAAGTCTTATTATTAATAATTGACAGTGTAACAGGAAAGAGAATCCTAAAAGTAAAGAGGTTAAGCTCCATCAACAATTATTATAATATTTAAAAAAATCCAATAAATTACTCCAGTACTTTCCTGTTATACGAGACTACCTTATTTTTCTTGCCTTCTTTGATATATTTTTTAATGATATGTATTGTAGGGATGGCCAGAATGAAATAAAGAAAAAAATTTAATACATAGTAATTATTTGTAATGTATTTTACACGGTACATGCCAAAGTGCCAATTTGCCTCGGCGTACGGAAAACAATAAAATAATAATAATAATAATAATAATACAAAATGGTAAATCCACAAATAAAACAACAAATAATTTATGTATTGTGGGAATGGCCACAATCTAATTATATAAAAAAAAATTAAATAAAGATAAAAAATAAATACATAATAATTATTCGTAATGTACCAAATTTGCCGTGGAAAACACCAATTACATAAACTAATAATATACATGATGATAGATATATAATGTAATAAATAAAATCGCAGCTTATGGATATCATTCAGCTATAATATCAGCTAAGATAGGTAGTCGCGATAACGTAGATAGTCTTGGGTCATAGTCACGATAATAGCTGTAGTCTTGTATAAAAGGAAAGTATAATTTTAGTAGTCTTAGATAACAGGATTTTTATGTTGTCAAAAAACAGGGTAGTCTCGTATAACAGGAAAGTACCATTACTCCCTTACTAGTTAGACTAAGTATGTTGTTGAAAAGTGTTACCTTTGCAATCACACGAGTACATATTTACACTATGAAATACGACATCTCAATGTTTATTGCTGAGAAAATTGTTTTTCAGTACTCAATATCAAAGGAGTGGTAATCAAATGCAGGTCAGGAAAAAATAATTCATCCAGGCCACCCACATTATGAAATATTTTTTAAATATCTGTATATAGTACTCTGGACTAATATTTACAGATAACAATAATTTAAAAAAAAAAATGTATAGTCTTCTATTGACTAGGCCATCTAAAAATTTTGCATTTCAAGACGGCCCACTCCATCCCTGCAAACACTCATTCTAAGAAAACTATTAATTTTTTTTATTTTGGTTTCAATATAAAACTGTAAGTATATATAGTTGTATTTCTTTTATGTTTAGGTATTTTCTTTCGGGAAAAAATGTGTCTCGTTTATTGAGATCAATAGATCATACTAAAAAAAGGGAAAATTTAATTTTAAACAGAACGTATGATTACCCTAAGTTAGGTGTAATTGATGACGATTAATTGTCAGCCAACATACATTTATAACTAATAATTATTGGAATTTTTTGTAATATTTTTACCCTAATAATCAGTTGAATGTTTATTTTTAATATCTTAAGTTCAAAAAATTATGTCATCATTTAAATTTAACTATTAGAAAATATAAGCTTAAATACTTTACTCATGTCAAGTAATATAGGAACAAAAAAATTTTTTTTAACCTGCATAAAAGCATCTAAAGGATCAATTTCTTCTTCTTCAATCAATTTCTCGGCATTGTTTTTTGCTTCCTCTTCCTCATCACTATCATCTTCTAAATTCCATTTTTTTGAAGGTATTTGTAGGTTGGCTAAAATTAATTAATTAAATAGTTAAAATATGAAAATTGTAAATTTAGTTATTATGTAAGCTTTATTTACATAGTTTAAGTACAAGGAATAGTATAACTTAATTATTTTAGATCAAGAATATTATCATCATAAACATTTTGGTGAATGGTTCATATTATAATGTTGTTTATGAAATGTTCACTTATTATAAGTTATAACTAATGAATAATAAGGCACTTGTTTGTTGTAATACATCAGAAAATTAACTTGTTAAATACCTAATTTTGTCATTTATAAGGTACCCTAATGACATTAAACTTTTATAATCTTATAACGCTCTTGATATTGATATTGTTAGCTATTTTCCGCAGTGTGTTGTAACCAGAGCTGGGAAGTGTATTGAGTGACTACTTGTCATACTTAAAAAATCTAAAAAAATCAGAGATAAGCGTACTACATACCCACTAATGAATAGTAATGAAAATACAGCTACGCACAATACTAAAAAACTGTTTGTATTCTGAGGTATGGTAACACACAAATACGAAGTATTGTTCAAGACAAAATGTAAAACATTAAAATCACATTTTACACATTTATAAGACTTACACATGATTGTAGTTCGAACATCTTTTTTTACACTATCTAATTCTTTTTTTTTGCGTTCTGCTCTCCAACGTTCAATACGTTCTCGACGCTTTTGCATTTCTAATTCAAGTTTTTTTTGTTCAGTTTCCTAGAATAGAACATTTAATAATTATTATCAAAACAGAACTTAATGTTTAAATTATTACCATGTACTAAAAAAAAAAAAAAAGTGCGCTTAAATTTAGTTTAGCCATCATTCAATGAACAAAATGAACAATATATCTGTATATATTCAATTTTGACTGACTGCCATCGTACAATCTGTTAAAAAGACATTTTAGTTAAAGTAAGAAAAAACTAATGTTGGCTAAAGTAAATTTTTAAACATTTTTTTTTCTAATTAACAAATATGACTAATATATAATATTAAATATCTAAACCTTATCTGGATTGGTTGGATCAAAAGGCACTTCTTCGGGTTTACGCTCTGGTGACTTTCTTTTGTTACGAGGTGACCGGGAACGACGAGGAGATCTAGACTTTTTTCTGTCTCTTCTATATTAATACATATAGAATTAATTTACAATTCATATTAAGTAACATATGACAGAATAAACAAATATTTTTTTTTGTAAGTTTTGTTTAGTTTATATATTCAACTAAACCTGAAAAATATAAAATAAGTTAAACGCCTAAAACTGGGTTTGCCCAATGTAAACTAGTTATCTTATTTTACATCAAATAACTATAGATAATGATTTATTTTAATTATGTGCATACAATGTAATCTAGACAAAAGAAAAAGTTCACAAAATATTGAAATACCAAGCTGATACAACTTACACACCAATTTTATTTTATAAGATCCTTAGTTAAACCAATTATACATAAAATTAGTTGCACTCAGAATATTGTTGTAAACACTATTCTCTGACATGAGTATACGGAACATTTAAACTACAGTAATTAAAACGTTTAAATTAATCAGCTGTAACATTGTACCGAACATTTTAATTTTATTAATATAAAAATAGGATAAATAGCATATCATATTGGTTTTTACATACCTTTTAATTCTAGAAAAAAAATATATTATTATTAATAATACAGGTAATTATGTATATTATTTATAATTGTATTGTAACTATTTTGATTTTATACATTAATAATAATCAATTTGAAAATTATTCATTTTAAGTATTTGCTGCTAACTACCTACTATTTATTAATTTATATTGATGAACAAAAGATAGTTAAAATATTATATCACAATATCATTACATACAAACCTTTTAAATCTAGAAAAAAATAAATAGATATTACTAAAACTGGTAGAAGTATATATTATTTAGATATATCCATTTTATATTAATCTAGAAAATTGATCAGTTTTAATATTATTTATTATAAAACTATTTGCTTTGTATTTACAAACCTTTTATTTCTAGAAAAACAAAGTAGGTATTCATAATTAAAAACTATGTACATGCATATGCGGATTTAAAATTTGATTAATAAATTCTTACATTGATTTATGTATTTTATGACGAGGTGATCGAGACCGAGATCTACTACTGCGACGATGACGACGAGGACTCCGTGAACGGCTTCTTGAGCGTTTACGATGGACTCTATCGCTGAAATTGGAAAATTAAATATTATTCAAATCTTATTCATGTTAATAAAAAAACTTACCTCCCGCTACGAACCATATTCTATTATTCAAAACTAATTAAATATATTCAATTAATAATTTGTGATTCCTTACAATGTATATATTTGTTTACACATGCTGTTTAATTTTTATGTATGCATCAGTAATAAATTATTATAGCGGTTAAGAGTAGACAAGATTCGATATTTAGTATTTACCCTCGAGAATTTACCCACACTCGTTTATGCAAATCTGTTAATATGTATTTACAATTAACAATTTATTATTCAGGTATTTTGGAATTGAGGATTTAATTAAGATATTATCATTCTATTCATTTATCAAACAACAGTTGCGATTTGACGCGAATCGATGACAACTGAAAACGTTTTCGTGTTCCGGCGTTTTTTTTTTAAATGTATAAATATTATCGAAAAAGGTCACACTGATTTCTTAATATAATTTATCATCTATTTCGTGATTGCACTGTATAATTTTATTTTATCTATTATGGTGCATACACATATAATTCACCCGTTCACCGTGATAAAGCAAATTTTCTTGTTTCTTATTACTTACGACTGGCGTAAGTTACGATTAGGTAATTATACTGTTTACTGCATTTGCTGACCTGCGACGGATTGGTTCTTTTATATTCTAATATTTTAAATACGATTTAAATTTCTGTAATTTTTAGTTTAAATATTTTCAATATTACTAAAACAATGTCGGGAGCAACTGCATTGTTTGGAAATACGGCTGGTAGAAATCAGTCGAAAAATCTTGTAGAGTTTAAAGCTGGGAAAATGAACATGAGAGGTAAAATGGTATACCCTGACAAAAGAAAGGGATTATTATACATTCATCAATCAGATGACTCTTTGATTCATTTCTGCTGGAAAGATCGTTCATCGGGTGTTGTTGAAGATGTAAGTTATTACTTTTTACTCCTAAATTATCAAATTTCTTGTTTTTTATTTAAAATACAGCCTATCTATGTATATATTGTATAGAAATACACTTATTTCTTGGTATAATATACTTTACAATTTTAGTAGTATTAATTATGAGTAGTATTCATTGTCAATTGTCATTCCTAAAAATTTATTTTAGGTTATGTTTAAATATCTTCATCTATTTTTCCCTAATCATCTTAAAATAAATTAAAATTATTGAATACAATTGTAAACTAACTTACCTATATAGTTCTGCTGAGTAAGATATTTGTTTTGTTAAGACAAGTACCTTTGGCCCCACCCTTTTCATATTTAGATACTGCATAATATTGTCTATTCATTATTAAAATTATTCTTTCTTGTTTATATTAGCCAATTTATTATGAAATGCAATACTTTAGTTAGTAGGTATAACAATAAAGCCTCATTCACATGGCAACAGTTGCATGACACCAGTGTCGTGATATTCAACGAATTAAATATACCTTACTAGGTGTCACGACAAATAATATCATTAAAGTTTAAAGCCTCATTCACACGGTGACACTAATAAGTATGACACTAATGATATTGTGTGTCGTGACATCTAGTGTAGTATATCTAAATCGTTGAATACGCGACACTGGTGTCATGCAACTGTCGCCGTGTGAACAAGACTTAACAATACCTAATTTATTTTGTATGTTTTTGGTTAATCACTTTTTATATTATAATTTAATGTAACTTGAAAATATACTAATGTTGAAACCCCCCCGGTTATTATTATTAATACCATTACAAAAAAAAATATCACCTAAAATTTAATTTTCCAATAAATATGTATGATTTTTTTTTTGTAATGTTATTACAAATAGTTACTTTTGTGGAAAAAGACCTATGTCAATTATATCTTGATATATTTTAAATATTCAATGATATTTATTTTATTCCAACATGCTTCTTACGATTAAGTAAAAATGATTTCCATTACCTAAATAATAAAAATTATTCAACTTAAATTATATTATAGGATTTAATAATTTTCCCTGATGACTGTGAGTTTAAATTTGTACCACAATGTACTACTGGAAGAGTTTATGTGCTGAAATTCAAGTCATCAAACAAAAAATCATTTTTTTGGCTACAGGTTATATATTTTTAATATTATCAATAATAATTGTTTATATTTTATTTATCATTTAAAGTATGTTTATATGTTTAAAGGAAGCAAAAACTGACAAAGACGATGAAAACTGTCGCCGTATCAATGATGTCATGAACAACCCTCCAGCACCTGGTTCAAATCGTAGTGGTGGCACTACCCCTGGTTTGTTTACCAGTCTTAATTAATATATCTCATTTTTATTCATATGAAAATTTAATAATTAACTTTTATTTTGTTGTATCTTTTTATTCTTAATAAATAATAAAAATTTAATTACCTATGTAAAAATAGAAAATTATGCCCTTTAAATAATGATAAAACGTTTACTAATTCTATATATATCTAAAAATGAAAGCCCAATCTGTATATAAGAGGAATAGAAAGCCATAGTTTTATATCATATAAATGTATATAACAAAAACAATTATCCAGAATGTCTCACTGTGTTTCTCCTCGTTCATACCCGCCATTCTGACTTTGTATATTATTCTCTTCTGCCTTTTCTCCTGCCTATCTATTTGAGCACCTAATTTAAACTAGTATTTTAACTTTCAAAATATTTACATAAATTGGATATCTCGTATTATTAAGAAATATACAAAAATAGTTATTTTTGTTTTGATCTAAGTTACACCAAAAATACTTAATGTGGTCTTCAATATCATATTTCTAAATTATTACTCAGAAATGAAGTTATTAACGATGACAGATATGGTGAGACACTGTATACAAACTTAAATGTATATTATAATGTAATCTATTTATACAGATGGTGATTTGCAAAATTTATTAAGCAATATGTCTCAACAACAATTAATGCAGTTGTTTGGGGGAGTTGGTCAAATTGGAGGCTTATCATCTTTGCTGGGTACAATGAGGTAAATATTAAATAAAAGTATGTGAACATAATATTTGAAGAGTAATATTTTACTTAGATCTAGTCAAACAGGGCGCTCATCATCATCAACTCATTCATCTAGTGCTCAACCTGCAAATACCAGCACCACTACAAATACAAGCAGTGGAAGTAATCGAACAACTACCACTAGTAGTTCTCCTCCTCCTACAAATAGTGTTACCACAGGACCTACAGGTAATAAAAGTAAAATAATTTTATGTATTTTATATTATAATTATCAAGCTAAATTAATAATTTTTAGAAAGTCAAGAACAAAGAGCTACTGGCATACAACTGAGAGACCTTCAATCTATGTTATCTGGATTGACTGGTGGTCAAGGAACAACTGAAAAACCACCAGGTCACAAAACAAATTTCCTTTATTTAATAATCAGTTTTATACTTTGTAATCAATATTAATTTTCTTAATTTTAAAATACAGTGGATCTGTCAGCTGCTATGGATATGGAAAATTTACAAAGTGTTATCGAAAATACAAGTGCATTGAGTCAGTTAGCACAACATTTACCAACATCAGAAAGTGCTTCAGATTCAACACCAACAAGTCAAACAACACCTGATAATTTGAAAGACACAATTACTTCCCCACAGTTTAGACAAGTAAGTTCTTAAAATACAATTTAATACTAAATGTGGTCATGGGCGAAGCTATCAGGGGCGTAGCGTGCATGTAAGCACTGTAAGCACTGCTTACACTTGAAAAAAGGAAAAAATAAGTTAATATTAATGTTATTATAATAACTAAATACAATTCAAATTAAATCTTTGACTATTTTCTTTATTAAGTTTCTATAATAATAAAAATAATAAACAATAATATGTTTAGAATATAGGATAACAATTTTAACAAACACGGCCATATTTTGGTCATTGTCGTCGGCCGTTGCGTATTATGGTGGAAAAACTGGAAAATCTATTTTTATTTTATTAACAGTTGGTATTGACGCGCTGTGCCGTCGTGTAACATGTTCTGAAACTGCTTACGTGCGCTAATAGATACGGCTTACGTACAATGTCGTAGAGGGGGGCTCCTATTTATATACAATTTGTAAGCAGTAAGCACTTATGATTTTGCATACACCACAGTACCAACTGGTTTATTATTATTTGTATTGCTGATAAGGCGATAATCGGCAGCTGTGTACATTTGTGCGATCGCAGTGTTTGAATTTATACGAGTAGATTTATACAATGTCTATATATCTAAATGTTAGATGCACCATGTACAAAGATGTTAAGCTTTAGCTGTAGTGTTGTACACTATTATAAGTTATAACAACAAAACCTTTTATTATATAATAGTTAATAATAACAAAACAGATCCTAAATTATTTTATATTTCGATGAATGTATTGATTTTACAAGGATGTGTGTTTTTTTTTATTTTAGTGTCTTACCATTACCTTTTGGAACAGTAAAAGTACTTCGATTTTAATTTTGAGAGTTAATAGAATCTATTTATTTTAGGGGGAGTTCTGAGGAAATGGGTACACTACTGTTTTGCAGTATATTTTATGATATTTTTGCTAATAAAGTAATTTATTTTACTATTTAACATAAGTGATATAGTAGGTTGAATTAATTTTGGTAAAAAAATTGCATATGAAAATATTGTGTGTGTAAAATATATTATAATATATTTGTTTCAAATTTTTAATCTATAAATAGCAAATATAAGTTGAATATGTTATACATTTTTGATCTGCAAAATAATTTGAACATTTTCGTGGTTTTGATGAATTTTGTTAACATTTTAACCTAAAATGATAATAAAAAAAGTTCTGGCTATGTATAATATATTTTTGAATTGCAATTGTAACAACTTATGAGGAATTTTGTATTACATTCTTAAGCTTTTTAACCCAGCGAAATTTTATTTGTCTATGTTTATAGAAAATTAATATTTTATGAAATTTTTATCTATGTGTAGAGAATGACCAAATAAACATAAGTTTTTTGACTGAGCTAAAAATTATTTATCGACAATAATTTAAAAACAATTTGAAAACTTCTCATACCTTTAAATAGCTCAAAAAGAGTCAAAATATTTTGAAAATGTTATCATGTATGGTATCATAACTGGTCTTATAAACATTTATTAAAAATGGATAGTATATAGTGTATACTGTTATTGTTTAAAAATTATATAAATAAACAATGGCGCAAATATGGGGGGGGGGGGTACTTGGGTAGGCCTATTTTTTACACTGCATATTTTAAGTCCATAAAATGTTTTGTTTTTTTAGTTTTTAAAAATATTTTCTTTTTATAAATATATTATTATAAATATTTCATTTTTAGGCTGTAAGTATGTTTAGCAATGCTTTACAAACTGGGCAACTAGGATCTGTGGTTCAACAGTTTGATTTAGGAGAAGGAGCAGTAAGTGCAGCTAATCAAGGAAACATGGAAGAATTTGTACGAGCTCTTCAACAAGCAAATATTAGTGCTGAAGAGTCAGATGATACTTGTCCAATAAACCCAGAAAAACGCAAAAAACCAGATAATGATGATATTGGGTCAAAGTAATACTAATACTAATATTTTATGATTTATTTTGAATGAAGATGGATTTAGGCATTTATAACAGTTTTCTTATTCAATTAAATTTATAATATACTTATAATAAATAAACAATAAAATTTAATCCAGATAATTTATTGTTATCATAATTTTCAATCATTAAAATAATGTTTCAAATCCTCAGATAAAAACTTGTCATTTTATTCTCCAGTCATCATTTCCATAAACTCTGAAAATTAAAAGTGATTTCAAGGTAAGTATTAATCAGTACTTTATATCTTATAGTATTTATATTTACCATCAAAGTCAACTGTGCCTGATCCATCTGTATCAATCTCAGCAATGATGCCATCTAAGTCTTCTGGACCTAATTTGTCATCTAATGCTGCTAATATTTCTCTTAGTGTAGCAGTAGTAATGTATCCATTACCTTCACGGTCATAAAGTCGGAAAGCTTCTTTTAGTTCTTCTTGCATAGCTTCAGCATCATCTTCTTCAAGAAAATGTGCAGCGATTTCACAAAACCCATCAAAGTTAACTTTTCCTGTTGCTATAATAAAATATAATGGGTATTATATATAAATTCTTATTATTACAGTTGTAAATAATAGTTTACCATCTGGATCAACTTCTTCTATAAGTTCGTTTAATTCTGAATCATCGAATAATTGACCCATAGTATTCAATATGGTACTAATTTTTAATGTGTCAATAAAACCAGATTTAGAAGTGTCGAACATTTGAAACGCCTTTCGCATGACTTTAAAACAAATAAGATTATTGACTTTTAAAGTAGTTATTATTTTATAGCCAAAACATTAATCGATACAAATAAGTCAAGAATGATGTTTTATAATGTCTTATTATTTATGACTTAATTTAATAAAATAATTTAATATGTGACACCTAAAGAATACATCATTGTAAATAAAGTAAGTATATGATTTGTCTACACAGAAGTCTGTTTATGACATGATCTGCAAAAGTTTTTAATTTGTATGAAAATAGCCTGCTTAGGCAGAGCTATTAACTTAAACAGCATTTTTGATCAAGTTTCATCTGTGAAATATTGGGCATTTTAAGCTATAGAATAGATGATATAGGTAATTTGAGGGTTAACTTCCAAACTTTAAATTATTTGTAAAAATCAATAATTAATAGGTATATATTAAATGTATTCAAATTGTACGTGACTAGTATTTGTCATGGGAGCAGTAACTCGGAAGAAGAAAACAATAATAACAAATTCTAAATTAATTTAATCTAAAAGTATTTAATTTAAATTTCTTATGCATAATTATTTTTAAATTTGTTGCCTTGATATAGGTAATTGATATATTTTATAAAATTATTAATTTTTACAATACAATAAAAAATTTGTTTTTCTCCTGCGCGGAAAAAACATAGAAAACATTTTCAAACATAGGCGTAATTTAAATCCTTTTTGCAGTAAAAAACATCATATTTTCATGAGTCATGTTTAAAAAAATATTTGTTACCTTTACCGTTGAACGGTTCAACACTACACTGTATAAGACTATCCGCCGTATGCACAGTCATTTAAGTGTCACCTAAACACAGTCCCTTAAAATTGCGTTGCACAGTCATACTTATGGGATAGTTGTCACTAAAGGACTCCCTTAAATTTAAGTGCTGGATTAACCGCCCATAGTGGACCCGTAACATTTGATATCAGTCATTCTGATAGAAAGACATTTTTATTTGTTCTGCTGCGTCATCGTTTTAAAAATTGTTTTCTTTCATTAAACTTTCATTAATCGTTTTAATTACAAACAAGTAAATATGTAAACAACGATGATATATTTGAGCTAATTGACTTCATACACTTTGCTGCCGATGAACAAGAAGTGCCAATAAGAAAATAGGTACATGAGAGACAATGCAAATCCTATGGAAGTGTATACGCCACTGGAGTTTTATAAAAGATATCGGTAGGTTTTTATTGTTGCCTATAAATAATTTTAGGCTTAAGTATATTTTAATGTAGATTGTAAAGGTGTATTTAGGATGGGGGAGAAATTTGTATAAAATATAAAATATACTGCAGCAGGTCGCAAGAAAACATGACAAATG
>NC_042496.1:34901101-34986174 GCF_005508785.2 Acyrthosiphon pisum
TAAATGTAAACATTGCATGCGTTATAGATGGCGGCCGATTTCAACATATTGTAGTATTAAGACGGCTATCTAGTTGTTGTATATATATATGTTTATAAGTACCAAACTGATAACACCAATAATTATCATAACAATTATTGATAAGCATGGAATAATAAATTAATTGTGAGGAAAAATAATTATTAAGTAATACCTTAATATTTAAGTAGTACCTAACTACGGGTTACTTAAATTTCAACTATGCAACCAAAAATTACGTGTCGACTATGCATACGGGTGCATATCTATAAATCAAAATTTAACACTCTTAATAAGTCAATTATTAAGAGTAAAAAAAAACTTTATAAGTCAAAGTTATTTAAAAAAATTGAGTAACTCAAATTCAAACTCAAAAAGGGAGTACGATTAAAAAAAAAATTGAATTGTTGCACGTGTGCGTCAACCATTTTAAAAAATAGTTGTAATATTAAGCCATTTATGCATTAAGAAAACCTCCAAATAAAATTCTGCATCATGCGTTCGAAATATTATGTGTTACCTTTATCGTTGAACATACCTATACTGTATACATGTATAATAAACGATTTAAATGTTCTTAGGTACTATGATGAATACTTGGAATTTTATACTTACTTGACCATGATTTATTAGTAATAAAATTAGGAACCTACATTCAGGGCCGTATTTACACTTTTTGCGCCCTGGGTAAACAATATTTATACGCCCGGCCCCCCTCCAACCAAAAAAAATTAACAGTTTTTAATTGTTTAGTTGTAGCTCTTTACTTATGAAAATTTTGTGAAGAACACAGATCACGATGATACATTATTTTAATTATTTTCAAAATGTATAACAATTTACAACATACAATGGTAATCTATAAAAAAAATTACAAAAATGAATAGTTATCATTGATTGACAAAATGAGTAAATGACGCCAAATGGACGTATTATAGTCATGCAATGCAAAAAGTCCAATTATCGAACAAATTCTTACCAAAATAAAATGTTATTTATATAATATACACCGGCGCCTGACCGCCCTCAAATGTGTCAAAAATTGGCCGCCCGGGGCAAATGTCGTCGTTGTCCCCCTTAAATACGGCCCTGCCTACATCTGCATAGTCATACAGCAAGGCTGCTCAAACCCAGGCGTTAAGTACTTTATCCGCCCTCCCACCAATAAAATAAATTATTCTATAAAAAATGTGGGGTTAGGATAGGTTAGGTGTTGCATTAATAAGTAAAAAATGAAAATATACTTACATTTTTAATATAATTTATAATTATTAGTTATATACAATTATTAGCTATACATAATTATTAATTACACTCAATTATTGTGAATTCGCTGCGTTTCTGTTGTCCAACCCAGTCTCGTTTAAAATCATTAAAATTAGCGATTTCTAGCCACATTTTTTGGCTTGGTTATAAACGTGACGGATTGCAACCAGTGTGTATATAGCGTTATATATTATAATGTATTGTAATTTATAAAATATTTGGAATTTGGAAAATCATATATATTAGCTTAAGTCATAATTTTCCTGATAATGTATGTTTCTATAATTTTGTGCGTAAGTATAACATAACTATATATTTTATTTATTTTATTGTATTGAATATAATGTATTTATAGTAAGTATTTCCCTTTAAGTTAGGTACTACTAACTTTATACTACCACCACCTATCCAGTGAATTATAATTATTTTAATTTTGAAAATGTACAATTAAATTAGGCAGGTAACCTACCTAGATCCTAGTTTAAAAATGATTAGGTACGTTTAGAATTACCTAGTTTTTAATATAATATGATATGAGGTATCTAGTAAAAAAAAAATATATATAAATTGTAAAACACCCTTTTGTTCTAAATAATTTAATAAAAAAATTAAGAATATCGTAAATAATTTTTGATGTTTAATAACTACCAATAATATTTATAGTCGTCTATAGGTACATCAAAAACGGCTATAAATTATGTTCTTCTTATCAAAATATTATAATACTATATATAACTTAAAAAATATTATTGCAGTTTAAACAATAATTATCTTTGTTATAATTATACGAAATTAAAAACAGTGAAAATAAAAAGTATAATTTTTTAAGTAGCTATTCACAAAACATTTTTAATAGCCTAGCTGTATAAATTATGCCAATTTAAATTTATAAATGTACACATTTTAAAATATAGTAGGTAATATTTTTATCTTTATATTTTTAAAATGTGAATAATAGTTAGGTCTCTACACTAATAAAAAAATTTGTTTGTACATAAATGTATTTATGCATTAAATATTTTTGTAGTTTTTATAGATAATTAAAATTTAAACTGGACATATATGTTCAACAAGTACACTTAATAGTAATATAATTTACCATGTTTTTCATAGATATAGTAAGTTCTTACTCTTTAAATTAAATCAATTATTTAATTTTATACTTACTGGCTACTTTTTGGTCATCTTCGTCCTGCAACATAATATGTAATAATACGTTTTCAATATAGGTATCTATATTAGAAGCGCATCTATAATATAATTTGTCTTGGTTATATATTTTACATAGGTATCTATCACACTTACCATTTTGGTTTCTGTCCGTGGTGTCAGTATATAGTGATGCTCGTGAGGTTTGTAGTCCGAATCCCTAGGTAAATAGCTGTTTGTTGCTTTAGTTCTTATTGGAGGGGAAAGCATAGAAGACCCATGAAAGAAATATGGTAAAAATAGATAGGCATTCCGCTGGCATATTCTTACACCTCTACGAATATGAAATTTATGATATCACCCTGCCATACTAGTGAAGAAAATACTTAACGCTAATTTACACATCACAAAAGATTCTCAAAGAACTTGATCATTTCAAGCGAGTAATGACAGAAATTCTTTCATTTAACATTAAATTAATTTTATTTAATGCATTCATAACATTTCATTATTTTAACAAAAACGACCGGTTAGAGTTCAAAAGTAATTTTCCGTTCAGTTAATTTTTAATATACTTGAAAAAAATAGACTCATATTATGCATACCTCATATATTTTAATTTTAATTTACTTATGAGTTCACACATGACGAGCTGATATAGATAATAGTAGTCAGTAGATAGGTATTATAGGAATAGATACATTTGGAAATGTTGTCATACAGGTATCGTTTAAACGAACCATATCGTGCAAATCATGAAAATAGCTAATGAGCCATAACTAAACACTATCCTAACGCCCACTACTAAACATATTTTTGTACTACAATATAAATAAGCCTTATTATATTTTAGCCTCACTGTGTGCTATAAATGTGTTGGTGACAACTTATTTAGGAAATTGATTATAAAACTGACGTTATTTAACTATTGTATTTGCAGCTATATATTTTAGTACATTTTTTTAATTTCCATCGATTTTATTGTTATATACTATATTACCTATACAATATTACTAAACATTCTTCCTACATCTGTACAGACTACAGCTAGTGTTTGTACATTATGACTTATTTATGTTCAAAATTATAGTGTTCAAGTTTTAAAAACGTGTGATTCGATTGTTAGAGAAAATGAGAATGGTTTTTTTAAAATTCTTTGTAAAGCAGGGGAATTTGATTTCGTAAAATAATACGAAACCGAACACAATAAAATTGGTAACAAAGTTATTGGTTTTTTGGTAATTTTATTTTGAAAAATTTTACGCAAAATTGGTTTTTGAAAAAATTTAATTTTGTGTTTTGGTGCAGGTAACTCTAAAAAATTGACCATAGATACATGAAATTTTCACTGAATATTTATATTGACAATTTCTATACATCATAACATTTTCAAAATATTTTGACACATGTTAAACTATTTATAGATAAATTATGAAATTTTCAATTATTATTAGTTTTATTTAAATTAAGGTCATTATTCTATAAAAAATGTTCGATCAGTCAAAAACCTTGAAAATGTAATATAATAGGTTCATCGTAAGTTGTTGTTAGCGTAAATAAAAAAGAGCTGAGCGTAAATCCACAATAATTTTTTATGATTGTCTAAAGTTCAAATTTTTACGAAATTCGTATCAATTTACAAATTTTTTTGAGTTAGAAATTCATAAAAAATTAAATTTAAATATCTGAGATTTTAAAATCTCATATCGTACAAGATTCCTCATTAATTTGTCTACCGGAAAGTAGGTACTTGTACATCTTGTAATGTACACCCTTTATTTATTTTGTCATTTTCTATAGGTACTTGGTAAACATTTTTAAATATTTTGATTAGTTTTGAGTTATTTTGACATATAATTACCGATATTTTTAATTTTTTTAGATCTTTTTTCTATAAATGTCAATGAAATTTAAAAGCTTGCAAATGTAATACAAGGTTACTCACAAATTGTTACAAAATTAGTTTAAAAATATTAAAAAACCTAGGCAATATTTTCTTTTATAACTATTTAAAGTTCAAGTGTTGACAACATTTATCAAATTGAAAATTTACAAATTGTTTTGTATTTAAAAATTTATAAAATGTTCGATTTCCATAGCTAAGGATTAAACATTTAAAACAAAGTTCCACGTAAATAATTCGTTCGGCAACCAACAAATCTAAAAAGTATATAAACACAGTTTTTTATATTTATTTTGTTGTAATTCAAAATATTATTTGTGAGTACTATTCGGTTAGTAGCCTACTTATATAGGTGCAGACTATGTGGTGAACTGATGAAAGATATTTGAACATCTTTCTGCTATTTAAATATTGGGTATACCCTGCACCTATTACTACATTTTGTTTGAGATATGAGATCATTCAAATATTTTTAAACAAGTTTTGGTGTAGGTACAATTAAACAAAACATAATTTTTGAAGTAGAATATAAACATAATATACGCCGCTCATAGGGACTAAGCCCCCAAAAATGTCCATAGCCCCCCCCCCCCCAAACATTTCCTACATTTTGTTTCAAGCTTATAGTGGTTGGTGTAAATATAGGTAGTTTTTTTAATTGTAGGTACTTAGGCACATAATTAAATTATCAATCAAAATGTTTTCATTTTATAAATTCATAAAATTTTTGACATTTCAATAAATATTGTGATATTTTATCAAATACAATATTTAGCTATAGCCCGTTATTAGTATAGGTATAAAAAACGTCTTATTTTATTAGCTTCGTCATTAACATATTTTATAGCGATATTTAACTCATACTTAATTTAAAAAAATAAGTTTGTATGGTGCCAAGTGGCAGCAATATAATAATGCGTATTCTCTCTGATGGTTGATTCGTTATTTTTTCATTTATTGTACAGTAGGTATCTAAGTATTATTGATGACAATTTGGCTCAGTTCTTAAAATTTATGATCTCATCAGGCAACAGTAACACGCCCGGCGCTCGTGCTTCACAAATCTAACAGCTACTTTACAAACCGTTGAAAAATATTTTTAAATTCTCCCGTGACCACACCTATCAGAGAAATATGTTTGTGGGTCGACTACTTGGATTGTTTCCATGTTTTGTTTTTCAAATCTGTTTGTTGACCATCATTCCGTCACTCTATCGTGCACTAGTCCTAAACATGCAATTCAGTTATCACGGACCAAAATGTTTTTATACCCCAATATTCGTTATATTTATAAATAAATATATATATGTAGGTAGGTTCATAATATTATTATTACCAATACCATAATTTTATTTATATTTAGTATTTAGTCATCACTATCTACACTCACCATTATTTCCATTCAGAGCTGTATTTGAACATTTTGTGACCCGGGGCAACATATTTCGTCACCCTTCCCTAACTAAAAAAGAGTTATTTCTTAAAATGTAAGGTATATAACTACTTTTTTGTGTCATATATCGAATCTGTTGTTCGTTATTACTGTGTTCACACCTCGCGTACGAATGTACGATAATATATCCAACTAAAGTGTACGAATAAAGAAAAAAAAATGTGGGCAAGTGGATGTCGCTCTGCTGCAGTGGCGTAAACAGGAGGTCGCAATGGTATCTTTTTGCGACTCCAAAAAATCACGATTTTAGTTTTCGAAAAATTGAAATATCAATATAATGATAAATTAACTAATTTATATTTTGAGGACCAACATTTAACTTTGTTTTGAAGCACTGGAATTATTATAATATTATTCCACATTTATTTACAGTTTTGTTATTAACCATTTTCTATTATTATACGAATATGGTTATTTATATTTTATTGTGATCAGTGGACTCGAGTCTCAATGGCAGCTGATAGTGAAAATGTGTTTCATAGTTCAAAATTATTATTTGCTTGTTTTATACATGCATTTATTTTTGACACTTGTATTTATTTCTTATCCGTGAACGATTTAAAATTAAAAGTGTTTCGACAACTTGCTAAATTGGATAAATTTATTGTAAAAATATCAAAAAGTCGAAAGTAAGTGTCTATTTTTTCTTTAAATTCGTATCAACACATATTTACTATTTAGTATGCATTAAGGTTAAAATAGCACTTCAAATATATTACCTACATTAATAGTCCAGGGCTTGAAACCGATTGAAATAATTTCGGTTTCGGTTTCGGTTTTGAATACCGGTCTCTAAATGTTTCGGTTTCGGTTTTCAATATCGGTTTCTAAAATTTTCGGTTTCGGTTTCGGTTTTGAATACCGGTTTCTAAATTTTTCTGTTTTGGTTTTAATTTTTCAATACCGGTATTAAAAATGTAATTTCGATTTTCTATACCGGTTTTTACATTTTTAAAAACGGATTTCCAAGCAGACTTGAAATTATAATTGAATGGTTTTATTATACTTAATTACTTGATAAGATATTTGAATGTGTGATACAAATAAGAGAAATGTTTTAATAGGAGTGATTTTTTTAATTTGATTCTACAAATTACAAGCTACAAGGAACCTAGAAGTTAGATTAAAATTAGAACAGTTTAAACTTTAAAGATAATATGTAGTACATTCATCACTAGACTATCTTTCTTTTGATGCAAACCTCTTCCTTGTTCGAATTTTTTCTTTTGTAGCATTTTTTTAATAACAATGAAATAATACTTAATTGTCTTATAAACAAAGTAAATATTTACCTATAATAAAAAAGGACAATACATTCACTATTAAGTATTTTCACATTTGAAATTGTTTTTAAATTTTCATGTATCTGCAGTTATTCGTTTTTGAACTACAACAAAATAAGGAAATCGCTACATGAGAAATCGAGTGAATATCCAATGTTGTAAAAATTTGAATTTCAAGCGATCATAAAAATTTAATTTGACTTTCTTATAGATATTTTTTGTTTGATAAAGGTAAATAATCTTATAAGGAATCTTGTATTGCATTTTCATATCTTAGATTTAAAAAGAAAAATTTTTATGAATTTCTAACTCGAAATAATTTGCAAATCTTCGTGATTTTTCCATATTTTGTCATTTTTTGAACTTTAAATGCTTATAAAAAAAAAACTGTGACTAACGATTTTTAATATTTTTCATCTGCCTTTGAAACAATATACTAGGAGCCTTCTATTAAATTTTCAAGCTTTTTTATCCAACAAATAAAATTTTATTGATATTTTTAGAAAAAAAATTTAAAAAAAAATTGCCAATACGGTTATCAATGTACTATTGTATTAAAATTTAAAAATGTTAATGCGGATATTTCAATATTTGTTCTAAAAATAACGTAGTTCCATATCAAATTGGAATTTATGTGGGAGAGTGTATTTCCCCGAAAATAAATCACCTGTATTTTTAAATGTTAAAAATTGTATACCTACTTAATGTTTATTTATGTTTGTAATAACTAATAACTAATAACTAATAACTAATAAGGTATTATAGTAACTGGCTGATAGGTTTATAAATTATATTACAGTGACTGGTGAATGGTGAGTAATGAGTAATGACTAGTAACTATTTGATAGTTTGTATATTATCAAACTTAGTGAGTTGGTAATAAAATATATTAAATATATATTTAAATATAAAATAATATTAAGAAATAATAAGAAATAACTAATTAGTAAATACTTAATAGTTAGTATACTTTAGTAGTTAATATTATACTAGGAGCCTTCTATTAAATTTTCAAGCTTTTTTATCCAACAAATAAAATTTTATTGATATTTTTAGAAAAAAAACTAAAAAAAAATGGAAAATGAAAATGTCCGTAAAGAGCTCAAAATAAATCAAAATATTTTGAAAATGTTATGGTGTATAGAAAGTGCTAAGATAAACATTCAGTCAAAATTTCATGTATCCACGGTCATTTTTTTTAAAGTTACACCAGAAACCAAATTCAATTTTGTGAAAAATCGATTTTGCGTAAAAATTCCCGTTTTTCCTTAATTTTTATTTTGTTTTTCCCGACGCTTTTGAAAACTACTGGTAAATTTAAATTTTGACCTCCCCAATGCACCAACGATATTCACTTTTTGATCGAACAAGATACTGAAGTTGAAAATCGTAGCATTATTTCGACAACTTATCGTGTACACAGACACAAAAAAAATTAAAATTAAAATAAAAATAAAAAAAAAACACACATAATTGTAAAATCAATACATTCATCGTTTTGCGACTTGATTTATCTGTAGCAAAATTATCTATGATTTAGTGGTGAGCACTGAGTCTCTATAATCATAATCGATTAGCAAATTTCTGAGCAGTATGCAGTACCTATGCACTATTATACAGGAGACGGTCGACAGTGCCAGCGTCGCGCGTCGTCCCAATATTTATTATTATTATTAATTACTTTATCAAGACACCTGATTTCCAGAATTCTAATAAATTTGGGGTGCCGGGTGCGGGGTGAGGCGGGTCATTCCACTAAGCACTGTGCAAGCTGTCCCCCTAGCTAGCGGCTATATACAATGTAGTAATATACCCGGTGGCCTGAGCCAGTATATTTGACTGCCTTGGCTGGCGTTTTGTGTATGCACCATTCACAATATTGTACGTGTTTACGCCGCACACCCGTTACCCTCTCCCATGCATTAACATAGGCAACTGCCTCGTCGAGTGTCGATGTCGAATCTCTAGCGGTGGCGGCGCAGCACAGCACGCGCTGGTCGCATTATTAAACTCAAACGGCAAGGTTATTATAGCTTATAAATTAAAACGTTACTGCAACGTGACTACGTGAGCCATTCTCCAGTTTTATGCAAGTTGTATATGAAAAAAAATTAATATAAAATATAAATTTAGGTAAATAGAATTATGAAATTATGAAAAACTAAAAAGTACAAATTAACTAAAAATTGCGCCCTAGGCCAGTGCCTTGGTGGCCTATGGGTAAATCCGCCCCTGATGCTCATACATTGACACAGCCAAAATGTACATGTGTCATGTAATATGAAATGCCTAAGCACTACTCCTTAAAAAAAGGTATACCTCTTAAATAGTGATTCCTAAGAGAATATAACAATTATTGAATATATTAAGAATATTACGTCTAAGGCAGCCATGGCATGTTGGCTTCGCAGCTCTATACAGTGGCGTATATCATATAACATATCTCCTATTTAACCATATTTTAATAATTAATAATTATTGAAGCAAAAAATTGGGATGAGCTTGCATGGTAATCACTCTGTATGGCTATAGTACCTTTAATACACCCAGTGAGCACCGGCTACTGGCTATCTGCTTCATATGATAGTGTTAGATCAGAATATGCCTACACAATTGTAACACCAGTGATAATCTTAACTATAAGAATTTAATTGTTCAAAAATATAGTTAGCTTTTTTGTTAAAATGTATAAACATTGTTAATTAATATTCAAATACCTATGCAAAAATAAAATCAACAATGACTTGATCTAAAATTTTGGCCAGTTTTAATTAAATTGGAAGGGAGAGAATTGAAAACTTGATATATTTATGAATTAATTAGTTTAAGGTTTATTTGAAAATTGACTGGTTATTACTTATTAGTTTTGTGAAAAGCAAATTTAACTTTTATGAAATATGTTAATTACATCAAAGTATTGCTAGAATTTTTTTCAATATTCAATTATTTACTGAAGGCTATTCCCTTCAATCTTAACATCTTGGCTACACTACTGATTGTAGAAAACCTGTTGTGATTTTACCAGTTAAAAGTGAAAACTTAAAATCCAAAATATTGAGCCTGCGCCGATAACATTTAATATAATTAGCTCTCAAGATTATGAATAAGTTGCTGCTACTAATACTAATTCCTTTATAATACATAAATACAAAATTAACAATTCGAACAAAATACATGATCATAATATTTATATTATAATTCAAAAGTAAAAAAAAAAAACATCAGTACTTCACTCTTTAACATTAGAAAATAAAAAATTAATATTCTTGACATAAGGAAAAAAAAATAAGTAAACTAATAGCTACTAATAACACACAAATATATTGATGAGTTGTAAAATTTAATTTGAATTATCTGTATCATCATTAGATAATGCACGAGCTCTAACTAAATCCAATCGGCCTGCTTTGATCATATCATTTTCCCACTTGAGAAGTGCATTTTTATAGTTATCATTATCTATAGCAGCTAATTCAATATATTTTGTTTTTCTATTTTCATCCAATTCTTTCCATTTATTAGCAACTGTTACCATATATGTTTGAACTGGCTCATTTCCATGATTTTTTATTTCTTCAGTTACAAACTTCAAATATGCAGTAAGAGGCTTACGAGGTTTGCCTAATTCTTTTAATTCCTGAAAATAATTTATAATATTATAATAAGTGAATTCATTTTTTTTTTTTGAACTTACTTTTTTTAGTTTGCGTTTTGTTCTTTGTTCTATCTGCTCATATTTGACTCGAAACAGCTCATTTTTTTGGTCAACAGTCAAGCTTTCATTAAAAACTTTCATACTGTCTTTGTATTGTTCAAGTTCTTTGTTATAAATGTCAGTCATTTTTTTCTTAGTATTATCATCAAAGTCCTTCCATGACTCACTTAGAAAACGGACAGCATCTAAAATAAAAAAATTAAATAAACCAATTTGATATACCTACATTAAATTATTTTATTTTATTTTTTAGATTAAAGTTATTGACATTTTTTTTTATTTTGTCAAAAAACTTGAAGGTGTAATACAAAATAGATACATTGTTTTTTATTGGCATTTATTTAGTACTAATATCGTAATTCAAACAAATATCAAAACTTTAAAAATTCTATTACTTAAATTTCATATTTTATAGGTACACAATGACAATTTCAACATATTTAGATTAATTTTACTACAAGACTACCAGGCTCAATTAATCAGTTGGGAGTTTAACCACTAAATGAATCATGGATTGATAATTAGAAGAGGGATTTATTTTATTACTTACCTAATTACCTACCTGCGTAATTCTGTTATATTTTATATTATTGATTTGATTATTTAACATCGATTAAGTATACCTTAAATATAAACTTTTTTTAGAACATATACTAACTATTAATCAAATAAATGTATCATTATTTTAAGTCAGAAAGGGGAAATCCCTATCATTTTGGTTTTATCACTACCTCAGAAATTGTCTGAAAATTATGACTTGCCTACCCTCGCTCATGCCTCGGTGATGGATTATAATTTGTTAACTTACTTAATAATAAATTAGACAATGTAAAATTTACATCAAATGTACCACAAGATGGACATTTATCACCAATGCTTATCCTACATTTTCATTAATGGTACATCAAAAGTTATTTTCTAGATTACTCTTCTTTAGTTCTTTATAGACAATAGACGTACTACACATTTTTCATAAAATAACTACAGTGAAACCTCGTTTTCTACAGACACTTCCAAATAGCGGACAAAATAACACAGATTATATAAAAACTGTTTAATTTTAATTTATATAGAACAACCTAAATTAACCAATATTTACCTAAGTATACCTATATATTTTAGATTCTGAGCGGAGCGTTGAATTTATTGATTTTACAATGATGTGTGTTTTTTTTTTAATTTTAATTTTTGTGTTTGTGTACACGATAAGTACTAAGTAGTCGTAAAAATGCTTCTATTTTCAACTTCGGTATCTTGTTCAATGGGAAAGTGAATATTGTTGGTGCATTGAAGAGGTCAAAATTTAAAATTCCCAGTAATTTTCAAAAGCGCCATGAAAAACAAAAGAAAAATTAAGGAAAAACGGGAATTTTTACGCAAAATCGACTTTGATTTTGGTGTAACTTTAAAACAAATCACCTTAGATACATGTAATTTTCACTGGTTGTTTTTATTTGAATTTTCTATACATGATAAATTTTTCAAAATATTTCGATTTGTTTTCAACTGTTTAGGGACATTTTCAGCTTCCTATTTAATTAGTTATTTTTTCTATGAATGCCAATAAAACTTTATTTGTTGGGTGAAAATACTTGAAAACTGAATACAAGGCTCCTACTATATTGATACATTATCATTTGAAAAATATTAAAAATCCTTAGTCAGTTTTTTTTATATAAACATTTAAAGTTCAAAAATTGACAAAATATGGAAAAATCACGAAAGTTAGCAAATTATTTTGAGTTTAGAATTCATAAAAATTTTCTTTTAAAATCTAAGATTTTAAAATGTAATACAAGATTGTTTATAAGTTTACCTTTGTAAAAAAAAGAAATGTCTACCGGCAAGTCAAATTAAATTTTTATGAGCGTTTGAAATTCAAATTTTTACAACATTGGATATTCATTCGATTTCACGTGTAGCGATTTTCTTATTTTGATGTAATTCAAAAACGAATAACTGTAGATACATGAAAATTTTACTGAATGTTTATTTTATCAATTGATATACTTGATAAACTTTTCAAAATATTTTTATTTGTTTTGAGCTGTTTAAGGACATACTCGGTTTTTAATAATTTTAGTTTTTTTTCTATAAATATCAATAAAATTGTACTTTTTGGGTAAAAAATGGGTGAAAATTTAATACAAGGCTCCTGATATATTGCTACAATAGCAGTTGCAGCTTAAATTGCATGCATCCCTTGATCCATACAACACAACTGAAGAAATGGAATTAAATTGGTATAATACTGCTATGGATTGGACCAATGGTAATTTAATTTTTAATTTTTAATTGGAGAAAATTGAAAACATTTTTGAAGTAAACTTTTTTTTTAGCTAAGTTTATTTTCAAAGGTCATTTAAAAGTTCTTGTACGAACAGCTTCAAAGTATGACGATGTATGTTTATTAAACATTCCAAATTTAAAATTAAGCGTCAAGTTAAAATGATATTGTCTGGGTGATCCTAATGACCACTATTCAGTTATGCCTTGTGCTCCTGATAAATTACCAGAATATTCTAGCAATCAAGTAAGTTTTCATAAGATCTTTTTTTTACTGTATAAAATATAAAGCTTTAAAAATGAATAACTTTGGTGGTCTGAAAAAATTGTTGTCACTTCTGTGACAACAATGTTTACTCGTGAAGTCATAAAATCACACTATCCAATAGACTGTATTTAAAATACACACATCGTATTTATCCTGTATGATAAAAATAATAATAGAAAAATAATAATTTAATGAACAAGCTATAAAAGTAGATTTCTAAAAAGTATTTTTCAATATTTGTATTATTTTCTTAGTATTAAAAATTGTTTTATGATAATTTATAGGAAAATTAACATAATAATTAACATATTCATTAATGGCACAATTTTTTTTAATAAGCATTTGAATTTCAAATTTTGACAAAATTTATCAAATTTAAAATTGAATAATTATTTAGTAGTTAAAAATTTATAAAATGTTCATCTTTTATATCTAAGGACTGAAAATTTAAAACAAGCTTCCACGTAAGTAGTTAATTGTGTTACCAAAAAATCGAAAAAATACATAAGCACAGTTTATTTTTATACTCATTTTAAGTTCAAATTTGGACAATATTACATATAAAAAAACCTAGAATAACTATTTTAGTTATTTTGTTGTGATTGTATAATATTATTCGTGGGTACTTGAAACTTCTAAAGTACACTATTATATATTTATGTTAGTATCACGGTTTGTTGTTGATGTATAAGGTGTTACATAAGTACCTAATGGATATTGTGACATGATTAATTTGGAATTTATTATAGGTCAATTTTTTTTAAATACCATAGATATAAGTATATAATATATCTTATACCTAGATTCAGTCTCCGCTCAGAATAGTTTTTCTTATACAATGATATTATATCATTGAATTCAAATTTAATACCATCCATTATACAGTGACCCACTTGTAACCTAACCTACTGTACAGCAGAACAATATCCACTTGCCCACTTTTTTTAATTTAAATGTAATATTTTTATATAAAATTACAAAAAACTAAAATTGAATTCAATGTAGAATAAATACAAAGATAAACCGTAAAAAAAAAACAATTTTGATATATTATATGAAATAACGAAATTATGAAAAACAATATTTTGAACCTTCCTTTAAGGACTCTTTTAAGTCTGTTCCAAATGAAATAGGAAATAATGTATTTACATCAGACGCAATTAGGATACGTAGTCATTTGAATTTTTTGGATGCAAACAAATCTTCACTTCCCAACCGTAAATTTCTAGCACAATATGGTATTTTTCAATACTGTGTTAATTGTTATGAATACAATTGCTAATACGAGTCTCAACTACTGTTAATTACCATATTTAAAAAAAAAAGCCATTAAGTTTAGTACCTAGTGTAAAATAAAAATAAAATAAATTGAAATGTTTACCTTTAAAATTTAAATTATGTTTTTCAATTACTTCTTGTCTTCTTTCTTTAAGATATTGAAAGAATGGAGGACTAGGTTTCTTTGGTTTCAAAGGCAATTGTAACTTATTAACCACTGATTTCTGAGCATATCCTATGGTATGAGATTCCAAAACAGAATTTGCACATCTAAAAAAAAATAAATTTGTATATTATCATAAATCTTTCAACATAAATAAGAACATAAATTACAATAAAATTAATTTAAACTTTTAGTTATATTAACCTGTTGATAAACAAATTATTTGAATTGACTAATCGCCAATGATTCGTTATAAACTGTTTGAAACCCATTTCAAGTAAATATATTATAGATTTTAGATTTTACGGTTCGGAACACCGAAGCATGGGAGTGCGACAAAAAAACGAAAATAGTGAATAAGTAATTTATTGAATTATTGAAATTTTAACTTTTTTTTAACTGTTGTTTTGGCGAGTTGAATTAAACTTGAGTCTTGAATAATTAATTTATTAATGATACCTATTGAACGTTTGAAACTTTGAAAACATAAAACAATCGTCAATCATCGTACAAAATGTACGATAGTACAATAACAACGATATCATACAATTTTGAATACAAATGTATAACCTCAAAATCCATTTATTTTTAAAAATGTTATGTTGGCAACCAATTTGATCCCGCAAATGATGTCTCCGGCCCATGGCTTAAGTTTATCTTAAGCCATGTTCCAGTAAGGCTCTACATATCATAGTGCCTATAGTGCCCTAGTTCCAGTCCTGTATACCTTAAGCAAGGTGTATTGTATCAATACACCTTGATCTTAAGTCAGTGATGAGATTAAACACGGAATGATAAAGTGATAAAGTGTTTATTTTTTAGTAAACCATTTTTTATTACAATCCGAGTCCTAAGAAATACTATATAGATAAGAGACAGTTACTATAATTATTTTTATCATTTATCTTTGAACAAAAACCTTTTTAAAAAATATGTCAACATCAAGTCATATAGTCATCAAAATAATGTCAAATCGTTGTAATACTTGTACAATTAAAAACAAATTATGGTTCCACATTAAATAATGTAACCAAATGGGATGCTTATTACAAATATAGCATAAAATGTACACTTTTAATAGATTAGAGTTCCAACAGTTATAACTAACAAACGATTAAATACAATGATTGAATTTAATACTGTATTTTTTTGTGTATTTTCCATCTTACTGTATTCTTTAAAATGGTGAGTACGTTTTACTTTCATGTCAAATTATTCATTCATTTTTCTCAACTCACTGAAACATTTTAATTTAGGTTGTTACCCAAAGCCATCAGCTTATATCTCAAATACAAATACCATTTGAACGTAAAAATTGGAACGGCTGGTTTATTCTCTCTACAAGATATAATTTTCTTAAAAAACGGTTATTCGGTGGTATGTTGCAAACAAAAAATACAATTCTATTGCCTGTATGCATAGTCAATGTATACGTCACATAAGACATGTTATACCATGTCTTATGAGTTATGTGACACATGAATTGACCATGTATACGTATCATGACATTTTAATGAATTATTATTTTTGACAGCATATTGATAATATTGGTTTCCGAAGCAGCTTTATTAGCAGTGAAGTCAATAAATTGGTATGTCTTGTAGCTCGTGATGTGAGAATTGAAAAAAACATAGAACGGAATGATTCCACTATTATGAAACAAAACCAAAGCAATAATAAAATTGAAGATATATTGCCAATTGTCATGAAATTTGCACAAGTACATTGAATGACTAATCCGGATTTTTTAAAATTAAAATTTTAACTTTTCTTTTTAGTTTTTAGCTGTCCGAATTAGTCGTATATCAATTATGTCATTACAACCAAATACTCCTGAATGGCTCTTTATAGTATCAGTTATAGATCTCCACTTGGATGCATCTGTCATTGGATCATCGAAGCAATTATTAGCTAATGTTAATGCTCCATATGCAGAAGCAAAATTACTTCGTCATCCTATGAATCCAAATTCATGTTGTTTAGCAAAGATAACTGTAAATGTATGTGCTGAAAGCATATTAGACACACACGGACCTTTATCAATTCAGTCACTAATGTTGAAACTTGACAAATCAAAAATTGTTCTAAATAAAGGTTTGTATAGTTTTATTCAAAATAACAGTGCTAGTTCTACACTGTCTGACAAGGATAAAGATCAAAGTATTGATTTGAATGTGGCTACAAAAGACATTCTACTTTCCTTACCACCATTGGTACCTAAGGTTAGTTTAATTATTTATATTGATTTGTTAATTTTTAATATTTAATGTTGTTTGTATAGAAAATAAAAATACATCTAGAAGAGCTAACAATTGTTGATGTGAAAGATAATTTAGTTACGGAGATGAAAGCAGAATTGAAATTATTGACTATAGAAAATCTTATCATTCCTGATGACAATAATCATTCAATAAAACAAAGTAAACATAATATAAAATTGATCAAGTATAACAATATTTTATAATACAATCAATAATATTGCAGGTAATCTTTCATTAAAAGTAAATTTTGAAAGTTTGTGTTTGATTGGTCATGAAGAAACTTATGTATCACTGGAAAAGTTCTCATTTGAAGCTAAGGTATAGATTTATTTTAAATGAATTATTCTGTAGGTTGATTGTAATATTGAAATAAAAAATAATGTTTCTTGAATTTTTCTTATTTTTTTAGTACTTTAGGAAATCATTAAAATTTGATCTAAAGATAAATAATGTGTACACTTTATATTCACACGAAGATATTTACCAATGGTATACTTCTTATACTGATCAAATGTTGAATCCACATCAAGTAAAATATGATTCTCCTTGTATATTTCTAATGTCCATTTATATATGCCCAACCACATGACTCTTAACCAGGGCCGTCCTTAGGATTTGCGAGGCCCAGGGCAAAAACCAATGTTTAAACCAATTTTACCACTTTTTTCAAACGCGAGGGCTCCAAATGTAAGCAAAAAGCGCGAGGTCCAGGGCCTGGGCCCTGCTCGCCCCTCCCACTTAAGGACGGCCCTGCTCTTAACGTAAACAAAAATGTATATAGTTATATAAATATATGATTTATTATTTTGTTTTTTAATCACTAGAACCAAAAATAAGGCTTGTTTAAAATTTAAATTGTTGCTTAAGAAGTTTTTCTAACAAATAAATATATATTTTATTTTAAGATTTTAACTTTAATTTCTCATTTTTTTTATAGCATAATTACATATTTTAAATTAAAAGTATCTATTAAACAATTTTATAAATTTCAAAACTTAAGATATTATTTAATTAATATTGATTAGATATTGATCTATAATTAATATTTGTAATATTTAGTTGAATCATTGTGATTACAAAGCCCCAAACATGCCCCATTTACATTGTTTTCAAGAAAAGTTATGATTATTAAAATTTTTTGTTTTAGTTAAAATCAACTTCACCTTTACCAACAAATAAATTGTTAATATCACAAAACAGTCCAATGGATGATTTTAGTATAGATTTATTGGTTCAGTTTTTAAATGTTACTACAACATGTAGACTCGGCTCAGAATGTGCGTCTGTTAGTTTAAATAAATTTAAACTAATGTTATCTTGCAATCCAGTTCTAAGTTTGTATTTATTATATTAATTCATAATGGTATTCTAATATGCAATCTTATTAATTTAATGTATTTGTTTGATTAGGAAATGAAAATCAAGGTAAAGTGTTTGCAAATTGGCATATTGGGCTATGCCACAGAAAATGGACTAGTGATTTGATGTTAGAAACTGTGCGTTGTTGGTTAAAACCATTTACAAATACTGAATATAGCCCGGGTATGAAAAAATGTCATTCTTGGGGTACACCATTGTTTATTGGCCTAGTTTTGGTACAGGTAACTTGTTTAATTCTTATTTTAAGACATAATTTATTTATTCAGGTTTTTTTTATTAATAACTAGATTAAAAATTGTATCCCATCAAATGCACCTAGACTTAATGTTTTACTTGATACTGTACGCTTAGAATGGAGTCCACCACTTGCTCAGTTCATATTGAGGGCACATAATTCTTTACAACAGTAAGTTATATATTATGTATATATTCAAGATGCAGAGCATAATATTGTATCCAATGAAATAGTTTTTTTTCCTTTTTATTTTATACACTGATTGAAAAGTATTCATTTATATAATTATATTAATAATTATGTATTTTAAACTTTTATAGAATTTTTTCCGCTTTGGAAATAAATTTGAAATCCGAAAGTAATCAATCTGTTATAGAAGATCAACAATTTTCGATATTTAAGACAATTACAACTAGTATTTCTGTAACAAATGCAAATATTTTTCTTATAGCCGATAAAAAAAGTATGTTTTTATTCAACTTACAATTGAAATTATACATATCGTAAATTCCTTTTTTATTTGATTTATAGTATGTGTTTTGGTACGTGTAGATACTATATCTGTAGACATTGGAATTACAAGGATAATTTGTGCAATTGAAGGTCTTAAATGTGATTCTTTAGTACCAACTAAATATCATTATGTTTGCACATCTTCTGACGATATTAAGGTACTTTTTCACTTTCTCTTTTATTTTTATTAATTATTTGAATTGAGAGGAAATTAACATTGTTAAAAATTTAAAACCGATAAAGAGCTGGTGGCTTCATATAAAGTCATTCAAATTGGAAAAAATACTGGAAACTAAAGAAATATTAATTGAAATCAATGAAATATTTGAATGTCGATGGAGTGCAAATGTTCACCTTAAACTATTGACTATATTTACAGACATATCTGATCTGAAAAATCATTTGGGTAATGTTATAATTTTATATGAATAAAATGTTCCTCTTTAAAAATACCTCCATTGTTTTTAATTTAGAACTTTGAATTTTCTTACAGGCATTAGTTCTATTAAAGATCCAAACAAGTCAACAGACATTAAATTATGTGTCAAATCAAAATTCAAATTTTCAATTAAAGTTTCTTCATCTCATTATTTATTATTTTCAACAGGTAACATTTTTATTTCACTATATTTTTTATAGAATAAAAACTTGAACATTTTTATTTTATTTTCAGATAATTTAATGTATATTAAAAACAATGGCAAAGTGCGTCATCTTGAAAGCAAAAGTTTTAAAGTCGCTGTTGATCAGTATAATATATTTGCTATAAAAGGTTTTAAAATGTTGAAAACAAATTTTAATAAGGAAGTTCAAGCTGAGAGACAAAATTCTGAAGGGTTATCAACTGAAGCAAACAATATTTGGTGATAAAAAAAAAAAGAATGAAACGATTGTATATTAATTTACAATATTAAATTTTTAGGGATGTGGCTATTGAAAACTTTAAAGTGGTATTTCCTTATGGTTTTGAGTTTTACAGTATTTTTCAAGGTGAATTCATTAGTATTGTTAAATGGTTAAAATTAATTCATAAAAAACCTAAACTCCAACCTGAACCTCTACCAAGTGATATAGTTTTAAAAGTAAGTCATCAATAAGATTATTTAATTGATTTGTATTTACTATTTATCAAAATATAATAAAATACAGGTTCAAGAGGTCATTTTTGAATTGAGTGATGATGATTTTGAAGTAAAGCTCAGAGATAATTACGAACTTCTTGAAGATGAATACAAAGAAAGTTTAAAACGTCAGAAAATGCTTGAAACTAAAGTGTCTGAAGTGGTCAAAGATCGTTTACTTTTACCAGCAGGCAAAGTGGAAGAGTTGTTAACTAGCTTGCAAAAAATGAATGCTCAAATATATATACAACGGTCAAAGCAAATGAAACAACAAGCACCAGTACGAACTCGTTTATTTTCGTGGACTATGTGTGATCTTTGTATTATTATTTTGGCTGATGAGTCTATGCATGGACCTCAAAAAGTTGTCAATCATATATGTGAAATGGATGCAGATAGCCTATGGCCTGAGGATGGCTTAGAATTTTGTATTCTTTGGTGTCGAATGATTTTTGCAAGTTGTGCGGAATGGAAATTTCAACTTAGAGATTTCCCTCAAACATGGCTTGATATTAGAAAATTTCAACTTTGGGGAAAATTAGCTGGTGCTGAACAAGAACCTACAGCCCGAGGCAATATATTAAATAATACATATTATTATAATATTATATTATTTTCTGTAGAACATAAATATTAAAATATATTTTTTCAAATATCTAATTTTTATACTTAGCTAAAAGAAGTGTAACCATTGAATTAAGTGATCCTTTTGGCGATGTGACAATTGAAAGGGGAATGACTTCATTGAAATATTATTATGACTTAAATTGCGAAGTTGATAAATATACATATTCATTTGGACCATGTTGGGAACCTGTCATTGCACAGTGCAAACTATGTATTTATATAATATTATTGTTGTATAAAAGTAATTAAAAACTATAATTATTTTAAATAGGTTTAGAAAAAGTATTAGGTTCTAGTAGAGATCCAAGTCCACCATTACCATTTTGGGATAAAATCAGGTTAATATATCATGGCCGCTTGACAATGATTGTGAATGAATTAAAAGTGAAATTGCATGCATCCCTTGATCCATACAACACAACTGAAGAAATGGAATTAAATTGGTATAATACTGCTATGGATTGGACCAATGGTAATTTAATTTTTAATTTTTAATTGGAAAAAATTGGAAAAATTTTTAACTTACACTTTATTTTTTAGCTAAGTTTATTTTCAAAGGTCATTTAAAAGTTCTTGTACGAACAGCTTCAAAGTATGACGATGTATGTTTATTAAACCTTCCAAATTTAAAATTAAGCATCAAGTTAAAATGGTCTTGTCTGGGTGATCCTAATGACCACTATTCAGTTATGCCTTGTGCTCCTGATAAATTACCAGAATATTCTAGCAATCAAGTAAGTTTTCATAAGATCTTTTTTTTACTGTGTATAAAATTTAAAGCTTTAAAAATGAATAACTTTGGTGGTCTGAAAAAATTGTTGTCACTTCTGTGACAACTATGTTTACTCGTGAAGTCATAAAATCACACTATCCAATAAACTGTATTTAAAATACACACATCGTATTTACCCTGTATGATAAAAATAATTATAGAAAAATAATAATTTAATGTACAAGCTATAAACGTAGATTTCTAAAAAGTATTTTTCAATATTTGTATTATTTTCTTAGTATTAAAAATTGTTTTATGGTAATTTATAGGAGAATTAACATAATAATTAACATAATCATTTGATTTCTCATGCAGAGATTTTCTTATTTTGTTGTAATTTAAAAACGAATAACAGTAGATACATGATCATTTCACTGAATGTTTATATTCTCATTTTCTATACACCATAATTTTGACTTGTTATGAGCTGGACAATTTCAAATTTCTATTTTTTTAGTTTTTTTTTCTTCAAATATGAATAAAATTTTATTATTATAATACAAGACTCCTGATATATTGATACAGTACCAGTTTAAAAATATTAAAAATACATAGACACAATTTTTTTTTAAAAGCATTTAAAGTTTAATTTTTGACAACATTTACCAAATTAAAAATTTAATAATTATTTTGTAGTTAAATATTTATAAAATGTTCAACTTTTATAGCTAAGGATTAAAAATTTAAAACAAAGTTCCACGTAAATAGGTTATATATAAATTACTTTATTCACAATAATATCATCAAATATACTTAGTAATATCAATATGTCATAGGCTGACTGATCCTCTTCGCTTAGAATCGTTTTTCTTTTATAATGATATGATATCATTGAATTCAAATTTAACGTCATCCATTACAGTGACCCACTTGTAACCTACCCTATAACAGAGCGACACCCACTTTCCCACCTTTATATTATTATTTGTTATTTTAAATTAGTCGCCTACTTTAAAACATATATTTTTAATACTATGGAAATAATACAAACATCTACATCTAAAATATACAGGATGATTTTTCTAGCAAGCTCACCCTATATTTTGATTAAATTATGCATATATTCAAATTCTCATGTTTGAATTTTTTTTTCCGCTGTAACTATAGGCCACTGGATGGTTTTTAACTGTTGGGCAGGGTACTGTAGGTTTTAAATACGTATGTTTTTAGTTTGGGAGAATTTACAAGTGGGCACCTGTAGGTATCTGCCATGCACAGGTAGGGGATGGCAGCCTCTCTCTCCAGACGCCGTGGTTGCCGGAAGAAAAGTGCCACCTGTGGCTCGAACCATTGATGATACGCTTTGCAACCGACGCCTTAGTCTGCTCGGCTACTCCTTCCCCCATTTGGATTTTTTAAATACAAACTTCTATTTTTCAAACAGGTGCCATCTTTTTTCACTTTTAATTATTCAGCAGATTATTTTTTGAGAATTGTGGTGAATCTAAATCAAAATTCATAAGAGTAGTTTTTGAGTTATATAACTTTGTGTATTAAGGATAATATGTCTATGGTAATGGGTTAAGTAGATTTGGAGACTTTGATGATATGAACAATTTAGTAATTTAAAATATATCAATATAAATAATTTGTAAAAAATGAGTATAAATGATGTATAATGAATACTACACCTCATACCTTCATAATATAATACCATCTAATAACCTTTTTAAACAATTTACTTAATTTATAGCTTGCATGTAAAATAATTATTCTGTCTTACAAAGTAAATAAGTTGTTTTTATTTTATGTACAGTTTATCGGATGTTATAATTTTATGACGTCATATGTAAAATGCAACTTATATTTAAATATAAGAAATTGTCTGGTAGTGATATTTAGGCTATAAAAATTATTATTTTTTGAAGCTAAATTTCCAAACAATAAAAAAATTAGCTTTTGTTATAATTTTTTAATCCTTTGATTAAAAAACATATTTTACATGATGTATTTTTATTTAGGAACATGACTCTTTTAGAGCATTCCGTTCACAAAATCTCAATGTTAGTCTTTCTATTGAAACCAAACCAGAGCCAAATACTGGGTCTCCACATACAGATACAGATTATCCTGTTGCACTCTTATATGGCAGTACATTAAAGTAATCAAATAACTGTATAATATATAAAATAAATATTAATTTTCATGTATATGTTATTATGTTAAGTAATTGTTGATATTTTAGGTGGTTTGAAAACTTAAAATTAATATTATCTGGTGTAACAAGGCCTACCAGGCGCGGTCCATTATTTAATAATAATAGACATAGAAAATTAACTTTAAGTCGTCACTATAGAAAAGTTCATTTGTGCGTGTCTTTGCAACATTTTCAAGTACATTATTGGATGTCATTTGCTTTACAACGAGGATTTGAGCTATTTGGCCAACGAATATCTATAAGTTCAGAACATACCCTTAACTTAGCATCCAACTTTGAAGATGATTTGAAACACCGATCACGGCCTGTTTGGTCTGTTGGTTATATGAATTGTGAATTAATGGATACAGAAATATGGTTAAAAAGTGCCCTACAATCTGAAGAAGAAGAAGAAGAAGAAGTAAAATCAGTCTAATTATTTTAAAAAACAAACAAACATATTTTACTTTACATTTCAGGCTGAAATTAAAGAAAAACCCGTTGAAAAATGTTATTTATTAAGTGTAAGCAAAGTTTCATATGGGAGAGAAACTACAGGTACATGTGAAGCTGATGGTAGTCCAACTCCAATTCATCGATTAGTTGTATATCATTTAAAAGGAGCTTGGACAACAAGAAATAGAGATGTAGCTTTTGCATTATTCAACTCTTTAGTAAAGAATCAGGTAACATATTCAAATTTTTATAACTAAATAATTAATATGATACTATCAAACATATTCCAGAAATTGAAAAAAAACCTATCTACAGAAGCATTGAAAGGGTTTTGTTTGAACGACAGTGGATGTACACCAATGAAGAATCGTACAAGAAATGCAGATTCTACGGAGCAGACTACACCATTATCATCAGTTACATCTGTTGCATCATCTACTTGTCAAGCTAGTCCATCTCCAATGTCTAAACTACAATGTGGTGGTCAAGCAGCTACCATGCTTCAACAACTTATATCTGAAGTAGACAATAAACCTGTTGTTTTCAGTGATGATCTTTCAATGCAAGTAACTAGGGAACGGAGATTACAAGGATTATCTGGATGCCAGCAAGACGATGTTCTTTATAAGAATTGGTTGAGTAAGTTTTGTTTGTTAGAGTTGTCACACATATTTTTTAACATAATTTAATCAAATAATTAAATATCAATAATTATTATTTTAGTTGCCTTAATAAATAGTCAAGTGTTGCTTAAAGGGTGTGAAACTAAAGGATATGTAATAGTGAGTGCAGCTAAAGCTGAAATATTACAAAGAATTCATTGTCCAGTATGGAAGGATCATTCATTAGTATCTAAAACAACTTGGGTTGGCACTTTAGATAGTATGCAGTATTATGCTACAGTTAGTGCTGGAAAAACTGATTTTATTGATGGTAAAATTGAATTTTAAAAATTAATTGAATTCGATCACGTAATTTAATTATATATTTAATATTTTTAATAGAAAATATTATGTGGTTAAATGTGGAGAATATACAAGAAAAAGATATAGACAGTACGGTCATATCTGACCTTCCTGACTTACCGCATCTTGTCGGAAGTGGACATAGTGTTGGAGGTGTAGTCAGTGAAACTGTAGGTGCAAGTAATGTTGGAGAAAATTCTCCATTACAGGTAAATTGGTATTTATCATTAATTCTATATAATATATTAAGTTTATTATATATTGTATATGTATATATATTATTATATCATTACTTCATCACTAGCTTCAAAGAATTGTTTCACGATGTAAATGTGAATTTTTTTATGCGGGTCATGGTGAGAGTAGTTTAAATCCAACACATTTAACTGAAGTACCTCCACCACCAACAGCTACACCTGATGTTGTTGGTGATCCAGATTTACATGAACCAGTGGATGCATTTACTCTTATGCATCATGATTTAGATGTTTGCACCAATTCTCTTCAGGTATTAAATCTAAAAAAATTTAATATATGTTAACTGATTAGTGATTATTTACACTTATAAACTTTTAATTATAGTATGCTATGATCTTGGATATAGTGAATAACTTATTATTATATGTGGAACCACGTAGAAAAGAAGCTTATGAACGTTTGCAAAGAATGCGTTTTCAACTGCAACTTCAAAGTAGTCAGGATCACAGACAACCCATTCAACAGTTACAAAACCATGTTCGGTAAAACACATTTCACTCTTTAAGAATAATGAAAAATAAAATAAACTAAATAATTTTACTATAGGTGTCTAGTTGCAAAACTACGAAGATTAGAAAAAGAAATATTTTTATTAAAAAAAGAAGAAGATTGGCAAAATGAAGAATTGTTATCTTCAGAAATTAGAAGTTTAGAAAAACAAGTAAGAAAAAAACTTAAGTATTTATTTTTCATAAACATCTATGTATGGAAATTAATATTTTATTTACATTTTAAATCATTAGATGAATGAATTAAAAGATCAATTAAACTCTGAAAGCGAAGAATTAGATATGATGGTGTCTTGTTATAAAGAAACACAACTAAGAGCAACTCAAAAATTAGCTACATTACGAGGTGATAAACCAAGTGTTGTACCTTCAAGAGCCAACGAAATATGCTTCAAACATGCTCAATGGAGATTAACTGAAAATGATGGTCAACTGGGTATTGCGGACTTAGTACTTAGTAATTTTTTGTATGTCTACAAATATTACATGTCAACCAATAAGTAAATTTAACATTCTTACCTTTTATACAGGTACACAAAAAATTCTAAAAGTGACGATTCAGTTGAGCATTTATTAGAATTAGGATATATTAGAATGACAAACCTTTTAGCAAATGAATTGTACAAAGAAGTAATTGTACCTACAGAAATACAAAACAATATGCCAGTTGATGATCGAAAGGTTCAATATTTTAATTTTAAAAATTATTAAATTTTTTTTAACAAAATTGTATTATGTGTTTAGAGAGCAGTAAGAATATTTTGTAGAGAAAAAGCTCCTGTTGGAGGTATTTCGGTCAAAGAACATTTTGAAATAAATGTGGTACCATTGACAATTGGTAATTACTAATGCACTTTGTTTATTAGAATGAATATTAATCCTGTAGTTATTTAATTAGGTATGACCAAAAAATTTTATAGCACTATGATGAGATTTTGTTTTTCTGAAAGAGATCCTGAAAATATAGATGCTGAAACAGATGAAAAAAATTCATCCAAAGGGAAAAAGAACAAAGAAAGTAATTTTTATGTTCCAATAGAACATAAAGATGATGTTGAAAAAATGAAGGTGAAATTACATTAAATGTATTATTACATTGATAGTTTATAATTGAATATGATTATGCTCTAACATAATTCCTATTTAACTTAGGAAAGAGCTGAAAAGAACAAATTGTTCATTTACATCAAAATACCAGAAGTACCAGTAAAAGTTAGTTACAAAGGTAACAAGGAAAAAAATTTGGAAGACATAAGAGATTTTAGTTTAGTAATTCCCACAATTGAATACCACAATGTTACATGGACTTGGTTAGATCTTTGCCAAGCTATGAAAACTGATAGTAGACGAGTAATACTATCCCAGGTTTGTTCTTAGTATTTTTTATATTATATCCAGATAGTTTACCATAAACATAAGACAAACAATTCCTATACACAATTTTAAGGTATTAAATTATGTTTAGGCTATTAAACACAAGTTGCAAATAAAGACTAACAAAGCAATAGCAGATGGTGGTGCATCACCACAAGAAGAAGACAAAGCTCGAATGCTGTTTGGCAGTAAATTAGTGGTAATTATGTCATTATTTTATATTAATATAATATTATACTGTTGTCCAACTGTATACTAACAATAACAATTCATTATTAATTTAGTTGAAGTTCTTGGTTCTACAATGAATAATTATTTTTTGTTTCTAGCGCAATGAACATAGAAATTCAAAACGTGGTATACTGAAATTTCCTAAATAGAAGTACCTATATATTTATTTTATATTTTGTATGAACTCTGTGATATTGAATTTTGTTACCTAAAAATGTATTTCTTTAAGAAACATTTATAATATATTTATTTTATACCAAAAATACTTAATAATATTACCCTAGCTATGAAGTTATTGCATGTTTTTTAAAAGTAAGCTAAAAGACTTTTACAAATACAAATATATTCAAGCATTTTCATGCTATTTTGAGCTGTATTTGGCTATTATAATTTTTGTATTTCACACACATTTATGAACATTTAACCAATAATTATGAATTATTAAAATATCTGAAGAAGATCAAAATAAAATATACGCACTGCATGGCATATCCACCAAACTCATTATCATTATTTCCGTAACCCATTTTTCATTCAACATGTTTCCATGAATTAATACTGAAACACACCTACCTAATAACGAGGTATACTCGACATCAACTGTATAGCAGAGTGGTTACCTCCTTGCCCACATTTTGTAAATTAAGTTATAATGCAATAACTTCTAATTCTTTATTATTATTATAAAACAAAATACAGTAGTATTTACTACTCTTAGGTAGATCATAGGTGGTATTAACTATTGGGTGGGTGTAAGTATTAACTTTACTACACATCTTTAATGTAGGTACTTAAAATTGTTTAACCATTTATCCAAAAAAAGTCATCAAGCAATAATTACAATGTGTTTTATTTAGTAGTCTTAATAAAATATTTTAATTTAATTTTGTTTAATTTATTTATTTAATATAAGTGACTAAATGGTATGCATATTTATTAATATTTAAAAATTGTTTAACTTAAATTAGTTTAAAATGTGTCTAGTCATTGAGTATAATTCATATATACAATATATACTCAATGTAGTTACGCAGAATAAGTGAACAAAATTGTATTAAATTCTACTTTTTAGTAATTTTTTTATGCATTATAAAATAAAATTTTCACTTTAAAATATTTCATTATTATTATACAAAGATTATTAAATATTTTTTAACCATAGAATCCGTACTGTAAAGATAATTTTTTTTTTTACTCTCTATAAAGAAGTTTCACTTCAATAATAAAATAAAAACTGAAATATTAATTTTATTTTAACAAACCTTGATATAGAATAAACTAGGAGTCACCAATTAATATTATTGAAGAGCCACATTAGAAATTTTGAAATTGTTGAGAAATTGCAGACATTAGTGAAAACCAATGAACAAAAATGATAAATTACAACACTATAACGTTTAAATAATGGTTAATACTTTTTTTTCTTGTCTGCGGGCCACTTAGTGACCCCTGGAATATACATTTAACAAGAATTTCTGTTAATCAGAATAAAATGTAGAATAATAAAATAAATACAAATTCTAATTATTTAAAAATCACTTTATTTGTGTTAAAAAAACAATTTTAATTAACACAAATTATTAGTGTCAATGTTTGTGTTATGTTAAAATAGGTAAATAGTGGTTCTGACTGAAGCATAAAATTGAAGGTGAATAATAGCAACTAAGGGGCTTAATTTATTGTTTATCATCTTTGTTAAAACAAAGTGACTTATGACTATTGTATGATTTGCCTACAAATTTGACCAATTTATGTTATTAATTAATTAATTAATTATGGAATTCAGGGTATTTTTGAATTACAGAAAAAATAATATCTGATAATTGATAATATTAAAAGTATATGCAGTTAGAGATTGGAGGATAAGATTTTTTTACACATAACACTTTAAAGCCTCAAATGTTGGTCTCCTAAGCTGAATATACGGATATACATTACAAAATGTAAGTTGATGAAGTTTAACATACTTTTATAATATTATTATAGTTAATAAATGCTACAGCTATAAAATATATTCGAAACCTATCAAATGTATACAAATTGTGCATGACATATTTTGAAAATTAAGATTTTATCCTGTACATAAATGTCAAATAGGTTAATATTTCTATTAATAATTTAGTGTGAACCAAGACATTTTATAAATTTTGAAAAGGGCTTTTCAAAAAAAATTGTAAATGTTTATGGCATATGAAAAAATAAATAGCATAGTAAGCTGTTTTATTTAAAAAAAAAAATATGTTAATTGAGCTTGTCTTAATTGGTTCAAATTTAAAACAGCATTTGATTGAGTAATATAATATATGTGAGTAATGTTTTATTTTTCAAATTTGATAAATGATTTGTGTGTATTTAAACTGAAAGTTTGTGCGTTTACTTTGAAATTTTTAAAAAATATGTTGTTTTTTTTTATGTCATCAAGATTAATTGAAGTTTTCACAATTGATTTTTAAAAAAAAGCGATTTAACCTTAGTTTTGAAAATAATAAAGTCAAACAAGGTTATATTAAAATCATGTCACCTATGTAAATATTAAGTTATTCACACTGCAATAATTGCACATTGTGTAATTAGAAGATAACCAATGAAACCAATTAGAATTGTTTCATAATTGTTGTCACTCGAACAAGAATAATAAATATAATATAAAACATATTATATGAATATAAGAGTTGATCAATAACATTATTTTACTATTTACTTTTAATATTCTTCTAAAAATGATAATACAAAATGGTTTTAATCTTTATAATCATAAGGAGACAATGTGGTAAATCCTTTGTATTTCTTTTTTGTTTTTAATCCAGTAACCAAGTTGGAACTGCGTGGGAATGCAGTGACACCATCAAACATTAGATCTGTCTCTGGGTGGAACCTATGATAGTTTGATATTATATGGAGATTAGGGGGGAGTTCACGATTCTGAAGTGCATCATATGGTACAACTGTGTCTACAGGTGTCTCATAAAATTCAAATACATCACCTGTATAAAAAAGAATACAAATAAAATAAATTGAGCATTATAATTTAGTTTTAAAATTTACCTAAAGTATTCATAGTATGTAAAAGCGAATTTGGTACTTTATGGTCAACCAATTCTTCACATTTTTTTAGCAAACGGATTTTTTCATTTTTATTTAGTTGGTATGACTCTTTGGTTTGATTAACTGTATTATTTGCTATTTTTATTATGACGTTCTTGATATCTAATGGAGGATCATATTCTTTAAGTGGCCTTAAAAATCTGAAAATTCAAAACATAATATTAATTATAATTTTTATAATTTCAATCTATAATAATTTGAATTATTGTTATAACAAATAAAATTATTTAAATATATATCAACTAACCCTCTTGATGCTATGGCTTTTGCATTTCCTTCAAATTTGCTTCGTGGAGGTACCCATGGTATACTTCTTTTAACTTTTTTGTGTAAATGTCTAACCTGTGAATAAACAAAATAAGTTACTGAGCAATATATGTAGTCAATTTTTTTATAAGCATTTTAAGTTCAAACTTTGACAAAATCCATCAAAATCATGAACATTTTCAAATTATTTTGTAGTTAAAAGTTTGTATATGAATATATAATTTATACTTCAAGTTTTTTTTTTTTAATACTTATATAGTTGTATTATACCTAATATTATGGCATTTTGGAAATCTTAAGAAATAATAAATAGAGTTACTGAAATTACTGTTTTAATGTAAATGTTAAAAGATGTTATAATGTGCTATTATCAATTAACGTGTTGACCCAAGTACTGAATTTCAAGTAGACGAGAAGAAGTTGTAAATGTTTGATAATGTTTTATTTATACATTCACATAGTACACATACAAGTTTAAATAGTACTAAATACAATTTTGCATACTTTACATAAAAAACAACAATTAAAGAATAAATAAAAAGTAATTGTTTCATGATTTATGTAAAAAATTAACAAATAACAGAAAAACATGATTGTTAAAAATATACTGTTATTTGTGTAGTGAGTTTCTTCTTACTAATATTGTATTTTAGTGATACAAAATTAATATTATAGTTGAATAATTTTTTTTTTACAATATTGAATATAATATAACTTTCTGTAGTGAGTTTGTTCTTAATATTGTATTTTAATGAATATAGCTTAATGAAATATTTTGTTACAATATTGAAAATAATATGACAAGAGACTAAGCAAGGGTTAAGTTATCCAAAAGCATAGGCGTGACTAGACTTCGTCGGCAGGGGAAGCCTAGCTAATGATCGGCGCTACTTTATTAGTGAACCGAAAAAAGCTCTATATACCCAAAGCCGTATTTTTTTAAGCCCTTCCCCTCCTCAATAAAATATTTATATAATTTATAAAAAAGTCTATATTATTATCTATTAACAATAATAATCTACCGTAACTTCAGATATATTAATCATAGGGATCAAAATGCCGGAAAATTTCAGGAAAAAATTGAGAAAATTACAGAAATAACCGAATTTTTGCAAAATTAAAAATTAAAATAATCTATGTAAAAAAAACCATTTTAAAAAATAGATAAGGAAACTTGTCACAGTCATTTCACATTTTATCAATGTATTATTGTATTAAAATTTAAAATTTAAATATTAAATATATTACTACGGATATTTCAGTATTTGTTCTAAAAATAACGTAGTTACATATCGAACTGGTATATATTTGAGAGGGTGTATTTCCCCGAAAATAAATCACCCGTGTTATTAAATGTTTTATAATTGATATAACTTGTAAGTTGTAGAAAATATATAGACAGCGCACGATTGAAAAATGAGTAATGACAATATTAATTAATAATTATTAGGAAAATACGTAACAAAACATCATTGGCGGAAATGCGGTATACGATAATATATTTTTATACCATTATAAATTATTTATTATTATTTTCCCAATTTTTTCGAAAAATTTGATCCGTATTCATCTACAGCCTTGGGATTACACCACCTAGCTACAAATCAAACATATTAATACAACAATAATATCAATAATATCTACATGCGTACCGTACGTATACGTACCTATACGCGTCGTCTGTCTCAAGTCTTTATAGTAAGGTTTTCCAATTTCCGAAATCAGGAAATCAATTTGACAATGTTAAATAAAGATATTATCTACCTAATTTTGTTGAACATATCTTTGTAAGTAAATTATTAAAAAAAAATTAATGTTGTGACCCTTCTGATTTAAAACTCAGTTGACCGGCACCTTTCAAAAATTGCAGGGGCTGCCGCCGTAGACACGCCTATGTCCAAAAGGCAAGTATTAAGAAATGTAAGTTTGTAAGTTAATTAAACTATTTATGTAAAATAAATACAAACCCCCCCCCCCCCCCCGGCCCATTTACAAATTGTCTTTTAATGGATACACACAAAATAAGAGTTATATTGGAAATTAAAATAATTGTTTGAAATTGTTGTCAGGTTATAATTTAATGTTATTAAAAATATTGTATATTATGAATATTTATGAAAATTGTTAAGTTAGTATAAAACACGGGAATAAAAATAGTCGTAATAATAAATTTGATTTCGGTACTTTGTATTGATGTTTTTACAATATTAAACCAAAAATAAGGATTTCGTTTATTCTTGAATATATTATAAGTATAATAAAATATCAATAAATATTAACGGTTCAGCGATTAAAATACTCTCCAACAAAATGACACTACGAAGTGTAATTAATTATTATGTTTTTTATTCTAATGTTGGATACTTGTATCCAAATAATAAATATATAATTCAATCAACATGCAAACCATCAACCAAAGATAATACCTAATAAATATTTATATTTTTATATTCGTCATTATTATTGTTTTGTTATAACTTATAATATTATATAGCTTACAGAAGTACTGTCAGTACTCAATAATATTATATTATAATATGTAGTATTTACTATAATACTAGATTAGTGGAAATATAAAATTGCTAAATGGCCATACGAGGAAACTTTAAACTTGTGAATTGTGATTTGAGGCTACAATTACTGACTATAATAATAATGACTACGGTCTATAAGTTATAATACGATTGTTTTATCCTAAACCACATACATATATATATATCTTAAACCGTGGTCCGTGTGCTAAACCCAAACAGTAAAATATTATTTATAATAATTAAAACATAATAACTACTGGTACAGACTACAGAGTTCAGTAAGCGGGAAATTCATGCCTGTCATGTCAGTCGGCACTGGTATGACGGTGGCGGCGCCAACCAAAACAATATTATTTTATCAATACACTAGATTTGATAATGATTTTCTTACACCGACACCGCCAACAATATTAAAATGATAAAAAATATCATAACAATAATACGGTCACGATTTTCATATAAGACTGTAAGACAAATCCAGTTACAACGTCAGTTATCATCACCATCATTTTTATTTTTAATAATCGTTACGATATCGTTGTTGTCTTGTTGGTTCACTGGCAAGTACGGATCGAAACCGATTTTTTAATCACACACGCGTATTGTTCGAAAACTACGGCCATAACCTTCAAAAGGTTACATCGTCCAACAAGACTTTAACAGGACGAAAACAATTAAAACACGTACGATATTCTCAACATTCGTATATGTGTAGTAAAAAATTGTATCCATATTCGACAATATTATCTTTGCGATCTCGCGAACTGATGTAATATTGTCGCGGTTGTCGCGAATTTTTATAGTTTTACCTGAACATTGAATCGGTCATGCAAAGTCGTGGTGGCACCGTTGTTGTTGGCGTTCGCTGATAACAAACGTAGTAAGGCGCCCGGCCGATTTAAAACATATCCGGCCATCATCGTCGCTGTCGTTGTAGCTTTCAAAAATAAAAATAAACTAAAAGTAATCTATTAAAATATTGTCGATTTGTTATCATCAGAAATTGCGTACATATCATGAATTCGTGATATACCTACTCTGGTAGTGCGGCGGCGGCGTATGTTTTTACCGCAGTGGCCGCAATTCTGGTTACCACTGTGTTAACCATGTGACGGGTGTTGAGCCAATCGGGTGCGCGGGTCCTTCGGGTTGCGAGTGCGTGCGAGAGTGAGTGCGTGCGTGCGTGCGCAAGTGTGTGTGTTGGTGTGTCCGCCATTTTACGCGACTCGCCGTCGTCGAACATGAACAACAACGCAGCTCCGGGCGCATCGGATAATGATTGTCGCGTTTCCGGCCTGTGATTATGTCCGTACGCGTTATTGACGCACGTCCGTCGTTCGGCCGAAACTGTTTCGCGTATACCGTCGCGTCGTCGTGGTCGTGGTGTCCGCGGTCCGCCGGCGCCTCAGCCGTGGTGTTTGTGTGACGTCCAAGACGTCGCCGTCGTCGTCGCAGCAGCCGTCGTACCAGGCAAAATGTCCAATGAAAAATGACTCACTCCAGCCATCAGACCAACGGTGCCAGCTTGGAGGATTGCCACACAAACTTCTTCGCCCTGGTTAGTACTTAGTTACCATTAGTGGCATCCGTTTTACATCGTTTTTTCATTAAAGCCGCGTAGGTAAAAGGTAATTTTTAATCAAAGGTATACATGATATAGGTATTTTACGCATATAATGCTTAACCGTCGGCTATTGTCACTACTCACAAGTGCAAAACTAAAATATGTAATTAGCCCTTATTCTCCGCCACTCATTCATACTCCATCAAACATTCCTCCATATAATGTAGCTCCCCTAACCTGGGGACCGGTATCCATCAGATGACAAACTATTAACATTGTTGATGTGTTTTTAGTTGTTTGTCACCTGTATAATGCAATTCCATGTAACAATAATTCTTGCTCCAACAGATCACATAGCCAAATGTTTACATGTCTATGTAGTTTCAGTTGTATTGCTCATTGGGTTATCCCCTAGGTTTTCCCAGAGCTTTTCTTTGCCTGTTGGAATACAAATGCGTAGTACAAATCTCAATGAAAGTCTGAACACTGCAAGTAGAACTCATTTGGGGCATATACCCATTGACTGTACATGTTGACCTATTTAGAAAACTCAACTTTCAATTATTTTTTGTTTTTATATCAACCTTAAAGTCTAAGGTCTTTTTAAACATTTGGCAAATAACTGTTGATAGAATAGGTGGTCAGTTTATACAATCTATTTTATTCAAATACAATCATTGTCAGTACGTTGTCACCTGCTCGGAAAGATAAGATAATAACTTAATTCCAGTGTGACTATCGTTTATTTTATTCAAAACTAAATCAATCTTTTTAAAAAAGAAATGGCGTCTCAGAAAAGGTCTGACAAATACAAATGCCTAAGTAGATACCTATTCAATTTTATTAATCTTTTAAAATATCCTTAATTTTAAAATGATTTTTATTACCTATTACTATGCTATTCATTTTTATTTACTTCGCTATTTCAAGTTATGATATTTGTGTACCCAGTTAGGATTTCATTAGTACTGTGTTCCTAAATGATAGACGGGTCATACGTTTTTAGGTCATCAATGATAATAGATAAGTATTTCTTAATATTAAATTTAACTTGTTTTCCTGTTCCAATTTAACTATCTAAAGATTTTTCTTTATTTGCTTATATAATTTGACTTATACATGATACCTTGGAATTCATGATATATTATATACATTGACATATTTTGTTTCTGCAATTACTTTTAAATAAAAGACGACTATAATTTTTTATAAAGGTTTTCTATTTTAAATATATCTTCATCTTTACTAAAATATGTAACCTATGAATGTATAAGTATCAAGCTAAATTTTGATATGCAAGTAAAATAATTCTGAGAATATTATTAAGGTGTTACCTAATTACCTTAATGTTATGTTAAAAAAATTTAATGTATAGGTAGGTACTTAATGTTCTCAATTCTTATTTTTTTAAATAATTCATTGTCAATCATATTTGTTTTAGTGATTTTAGGTAGGTATATCATTTTGTAATGGTCACTCCATTTTATTGCCAATTTAGATAAGACAACAAACAATTTACTTTTCACATCATAAATATCACAAAACTAATGTACTAAATTGAATCAGAAATTTTTTTTCTGAAATCATAGTATTTAGGTAGGTCATAGCCTGTGGATACCTAGTAATAATATATTAATGTTCATTTAAAGTTTTAAAATTTGTGTTAGTTGCTATCTTTTATAATTTATAGAAAACTTGAATCAATCGGTATTTTTTAAATTTTAATCAAATAATCATCCTAGTTGTTCTGGTTATTTATATTTTCATATAGCTATTTGATAAATTCTTATTAAATATATGTATATTTGATCGCTTGTTCACTTAAAAGAAAGAAAAAAAAATATGCATTTGTAATTAATATAGCTACCTACACATATTTTTTTAATTTCAATTATTATTACGTTATTGCCCTTAAACATCTATTAAGAATCTTACAATTTTGGAAAGTGTACCCAATGAAACCTACCTATGTTGAACTCAGAATTATAGTATTAATATTATAATATGTGGATGTGTATTAGGTAGGTAGTACAAATAGGATTTTATTTAAAAAAATAAAATGTGGAATAATACCCAACAATACAATTTACATTCAAAACAGATGTTCATTTTTCTACTTTTATTTTAGTAAATGATGTATCTGTGCTCTATTCTTCAGTTTATGTGTACTAATACTTGCCATTTTTTTTTCGTGGTATCGAAGACTGGAGGAGGAACAGCAGTTGCTGTTTGCAATACCTCTCCCAATAATTGCCATTTAATTAATGTACAGGTTGTAAACACAATTGATCTTTGAAAATAGGTTCCCTGGCTAGTTAGTATAATATTTATATTAGTGATAACTGATAAGAAAATAGCATAAATACAAACTTGAGAGTAAAATGTAATTTAATATTAAGTTTATTTTTTTTACCATTGTATACCTGTCATTTATTTTATTTTAGTTCAGGTGTTCAATTCTTAGATTTATAATTTGTAACATTGAGTATTAATAAAAACTAGATAAAAATGATTGAACTGATATACTGAAGCCTATAGTTAGAAGAAGTTAAAAAAAAAAAATGATAAGATGTACCAACTAAAAAATAGCATAGTTAAAGCATTATTGACTATTTAGTTACTTAAGTAATATTGGACATTGTCTAGGTTTTATTTATTGGCAAGTGTCTGTAGGGAAAATCTTTCAATGTTTTTGTTTTGACCAAGTCAGATTTCCTTACGTTTCCGAGTACTATCATAGTGGTAATGTAATTATGTAAACAACTGATTAGATATTCGTAATCAAAATCAAAAAAAAAATTTGTTTATCTATAAATTAAGTAAGATATATGCCACCGGATACAGTTACTGTGCGATACCATCACCGTCCACCTCTAGTCAGACTGTCTACTAGGTCCTGTCAACGAACTAAGTCTTATCAGGAGACGAGAATTTATTTCTTGGTCGCTATAAATATCTACGAAATCTCATACGGGGAGATAGCACTTTAATCGAAAATGTATTTTTGAACAATACTGCGCTTATCGTCAACAACATAACGGGTCCGTGGCTTTCGTTGTTGTTATTATTATTGACTATTTCTTTATCAAAACGCGGCGGCGAGACGCGTGCACGTAGATAAGCGGACGCATGGCAGTAGTAAACTTTGCATTCACCCCGTGAAGACAATATCGATGATCGACTCCGGGTATTCGTAAACTTAATCAGTAGTTCGAAATCTACAAACCTTGATGTTCAATGAGAATATAAATTATAATTATAATACCTATATTATATTAATCGGTTTCTTAAAAACATAATTCTGTAAACATTTTTCCCCCGTAAAATACACACAATAATAAATATAATATATTATCCTCGCCACTGTCTACTATAAGTATATATTACGCGCCTCGCGCGCGCGCACACACAGAGGCAATGTCCTGCGTATTTTCAAACCGCTTTCAGTGGTTCCCAAAAGCGGGCGGCCGACATTATCAGTTGTTTTTTTCATTTTTTTTCCCATCCGAAAATTTCGTAAACATTTCCGTATCGGTTAAATATTGATTTTTCCCGCGCCCGCCGGAAGACCTCCGTTGTTGTCACCGCCTCCACCGCCGCTGTAAATTCGTCCGCCTAATAGTCGCACGCTCACATTTTCTTTCTTTATAGATGTGCCCGAAATGTACATTTACTGCTATTTTATACATTAGGCACTTCGTCCGTGATCCACAATAGTAATTGTAGTAAACGCGGGGCGGCGACGACGAAATTCATAATATTATTATTGTTTGAGCGTCTACGGGACACGACACGACTCCGTTGTGTACCGTGTGTGTATATTACAAAATATCGAAGTCGTATTTATTAGACTGATTTCATTATTTATAAATTTATAATGTTTAACAGGTTTGTCAATGTCCTGCTCGTTTTTTTTCACAGCCATCATCCGTGCCATATAATATTTAATATTATTATTTATTTCTACTGTTATATACATTTAGATTTTAGATCTCTCTTTGATAAAATACATCTCTCGAGTCTCGAATAGTTTCCTTGGCGGTTTACGTCGTCAAAGTATACATCATATAAGTCTGTTCTATTAGTCACACGCAGACGAGATAGCCACATGGCCATCGATTGATTTTTTTTCGATTTTTCTAAATCATTCCGTATAAACTTTATTAATACAATATGTCTGTAAGCGGCTCTCGTTCTATTTTTCGACCGGGTCCTCCCTCTTGTAAATGTGGCGGTGGCGGCGACGGCGACTATAGTTGACATACTCAAGAATTCCGTGTGTCTGCCTTCGCGTCGTTCAAGGTGCACACATAATATTATAAAATATTAATACCGTATCATTATGTTGTTGCGTGCCGCATAGTTGTAATAATGTGCACGGATTAAAAAAAAAACTGGATTATTGTTGTGCGCCGGTGGGGAGAGTTGTCGTTGTCCGTAGAGGTGTTTCACCCTTTACGAGGAAAACTATTCGGAGGGATAATACTATTATAAGTATGATTTCGTTGGGGTGATAAACGGTGGTGGTGGCGGTGGTGGTGGTCTCTTCGGCGTCGCGGCGGTAGCGTTTACTCGATAATAAACACGTTTGTAATGAGTGTGTGTACTCCTCTACTCCACCAGCCTGTAGTGGATAATAACACGGCACACGTATAATGTAATCATTGCCGCCCGCTATCGGTGGGCCCGCGGCCGGCCGTCGACGCTCCAAAAAGTGACCTGGCCGCAAAATAGGCGTTCGCCCCTCACCCGCCTCGTCCGTCTAGAGGTGCACCTCTCGCTCACTATTACACTACTCACTACTGACGTTTTCGCCGAGCGCTGACTGAGGAAACCACCTTTGGCGGCGCTCGATTGTTTGTCCAGACGTTTTTATTTAATTTTTCTCGACATTGGATAATCGCGGATTCGACCACCGACTGTAACAGTTCTTTCACCCGTTCGCCCCCTTCACCATTCGACACTCACACCCAAACCCGTCGTATCACGGGTCACTCTATTATCGAATATCAGTCTAGTTCGTGTTTACTTTTCTCTCGGTCGCAGGGGGGGGAAGCCAACTCGTTGACTATCACCCCACCCTCACCCCACCTTTACTATGCGTGGCGCGTTTGTATTACGAACATACAATAAACTTAATACTTTTACATATTATCATACATTTATACACATAATATTATTATTGTATGTAACGTGTGCTCCCTCGGAGTTTCACTGCTGACAGATGTTCTTTTTTCGGGTCGACGGAGCCGCCATCGTGCGGACACGGCGTGAAAACGCGATTATATTTTAGTAGGGATAGGGTGGTGTTTGTGATGCGGTTGCGGTGTACTGTGTAGAACTGTGGTGGGACGCCTACAGCAGTAGAGCCGTTGTCGGTGGCGGGGGGCGACGTTGCCACTCGTTCGGTCACGGTCGGCGATCGTCTTGCGCAAAAATCCGACCGGCTCCGACCTCTTTCACTTCGGCCGGTGTCGTTACGCCGTACGATTTACATGCAGTTTCTTTTGATCGTATTGTTGTGTCGCGGTGGAGGGGAACCCGCTGCCGCCGCTACCACTGTACCTCCGTCGTCGCCGACACCTCTGTAATTCCGCGTACCGTAACAACCGGACGCGTGCAGTGGTTACCAAAATATTGGAAAACATCACGATAACTCGACGGTTATTTTTTATGATATTATTATCGTTTCAACCCCGATTTTTACAATTTTCAACGATACATAATAAAACAAACGTTTAATACACACTTATTTTTATTAGGGGGGGGGATGATCACTGGCCATCACCGATGTTCACCATCTATTCGACATCTATATTCCATAGGTATTTTGTTTTTACGAACGAGGTCACGTACTCTCATTTTATGTACATATATTTTTCTTTTGCCCCCCACCAAAATATGCAGCGACAATGATTCCTACCCGGTGAAAACGGTTGCGCGTTCTTATAATCCCAAACCTAATTGCTAGTACTTAATATTTTCTGTATCGTTTCCTTACACTTTTACATTTTTTTCTCCTCGACCCTCGTATCCGTCGTTTTCTCCATTTTACGAATTCCCCTTCCCCCTTGGGGCCAAGTGTTGCCAACTATTCTCCTGCCGAACTGCTGAAGTCCACAACTACTAATTTTATTCTACTATAATTACGGTATGTCGTGGGTGGCAGCCGTATCCTGTGTATACGACCGACGACCGTGTCGAGAAAGAAAAGGAGAATCAATTGTGTCTGAGACACATCATTCAGGTTATTAACACCGGTCGGCTGCCGCCCGCCCCCGCCACCAGTCTACCTGCAAGGGTTAACGGTGTCTTCTTCTTGCAGTGTTCGCTGGTAACTTGTTTACGCGGCGCGCGCTGCCGTAAAATCTCTGGTAAATCTAGAACACCACCCATTCATACACTAGGTATAAATGTATAATATTATAAGCATTAACTGTGTTTTTAGAGATCCGGGGAGCTGTACTTTTAAAAATATTATTTGCTTATTGGGTTACCCAAAAAGGCGCCTCCCATAACAAGTTATTGTCTTTACCGTCTATTATTATATAGGTACACGTACGAAGAAACCACAATTGTTGCGTGCAAATGTGAAGACTGAAGGTGTTTGGTGGGTATTTAAATATTATGCAAAAATACCATTTCTACATTTTTGAAACTCTTAAGGGTGTTGCAACCCACGTTACAGTACGCACTACTACTTAAAATTATTATTTATTTTTTTACTCCTGCAGGAAAAATGTTTGCTTAAAAGCACTTGTCGGAGCACTCGTTTGTTTCGTTGGCGAAAAGGCCTCATCGATTTTTCTAGTCCGAAATTCACTCGGTGACGAAGGAGTTAAAAGAGGTTGATATAAACGTTGAAAAATATATTATTTATGTAAACGTCGTTTGCGCGCACATACGCGCCTACACCTACCCGTCTTCCCCTGTTATTGTTTATCATATTGTTTGGCGCCCACTGGAATGTGATGATCCGCCGCACGCACATTGAATGTCCATCGCAACATACACCGGCTGCGGCGTCGACGACGACCTCCACCGTTACGGTTTGGTGTAGTAGTAGTAGTATTAGTAGTATAGTGTATGGTCTAATTGAACTGGTCTGTCTCGGGGGGTGGCTTAGAAGCCATGCACCTCTGGCAGTGTCTCGTAATTCGTCGATCTACTTTTGAAATATTTAGCGTGTATAACGCCATTGTATACGTCCGCTTTCGCCGACGTGGACTTACGGGGATCGTCAAGTACTAAAATTATATATTTTATTTGTGTTCAATGTGAATACATGAGTGCGCGCGCGAAGGGAGTATATCGGCGTGACGCCACAGGGTCGTGTCGTGTACTCGTGTCTCGGCCACCAGCGGATATTGATTTCGCGACTAACGCGCGGAAGTGGGAGCGGCGGGTCCATGTCTTTGGGAAGACGAGGATGCATAGTCGATAATGCCCCCTCACCGCCGTGCACTACTTCATCACGAGAACGCGCACTCTTGCCTTCGCCGACGTTCTCGCGCCTTTTTACCGTTCTGCCTCCACCTGAAATCTGTGTATTCGGATGTGGGGATTTTTTTTGTTTCGTTATCCTGTACACGCACGTCAATGATTGTACTTCACATTTTCATTTATTAGCCGTTTTATGTATATCGTTAATGCACATAACATATTGTACGCTTGTACAACTACGTAATAATTAAAATATTATTTCGTAGGAAATAATACGATTTCTCTCGCTTTGCGCAACGTCGTATCAACTCTTATCGGACCGACCTCTGGCGACCGCACGTGTGCCGTAACACCGTTCGGTTGTCTGCACGACCAACCCTTACCACTAACCCGACCACCGTCTCGTTCCACCCTCTAGCAGCCGCGTACTTTACACTCACCACTGTGGCTGTCTGTATTTAGGAGAAACGTCATCACCACGTGCCTTCTTAACAGCTCGATCAGTGGTAGCCTAGTTCTCTTTATTGTTCAAATTGACAATACCACCCATTGGCGTTCCGTTCTGTCGTGTGCTTTTCTAGAATATTATACATTTTCGTACCCGCTAATTTTAAGTATTAATCTCACCGTGATAAAACGGTCAACGTTTATATTACAGTTAGATTTTGCCATACCACAGCCAAGACGAATAATTTAGAGAATAACTGAGCATATAATGTCAAATAATGTACATTTTAATTTTGAGAAAAAAAAACACATTACTTAAGAATTATGATAAATTAATGGAAGATCGGACATCGGGACATCTACTTGTATGGTGTCCAGGTAGTTATTTATTATATTTTGTTTGTTTCCGTTTGTAAATTATACAGTATAATTTGTGATGTACAATAACATGTTGAGCTTATGGCGTCGAACAATTTCTAGGTGCGGGATAGTTACCAAATGTAAACTACTGATTTTTCTATACTAAATCTATTGTATTATTTATTATTATTTAAAATTGACTTCGTAAAATCTTAGGATTTTTTTATATGTGTACAACTGCCACAAGTTACATCGTATCCGGATGTAGCATTTATATATATCAATTTGATCATGCAGTTTCTTGAAGCATTGCTTTAGGGTTGGGTTTCTGACCGTGAATACAATAAACAATAAATTCTGTAAAATGAAAAATTATTATCAACGGGTACCTATGTATGATTTGTTGTGGTACATGTTAGCTACATCATTATTTAGTACAATATTCTCCTCGCCTTAATAAATGTTTTTTATCGACCAGATACAATTAATCCAGTTGTGCTAAAAGAGCACGAGATTCACTTTTTTAAAGTTGGTACAGGGTTGAGAATTATTTAGATCCAAAATCCGGAATTCGGGATGATATTGAGAATATATTTTTTTTTATCATAAAACTGTTAATATTGTCGATAAATGTATAAATACCTATCTAAATAATAAATAATCTCCCGTATGTTTATCACAATTTATGTGACCACTACATTCTCAAGGAAATGCAAGCAAATATTTACAAAAGTATCATTTAAAGACTATACATAAATCAAGTATTATTTAGTACCTAGTAAACGAAAATCCGAATTATGACAAACTCATAACTTATATTATTAGTGTAATCATCTATGTATATTATGATCTAAGTAACAATCTATAACAGTTATGGTACAGGTCACAGGTTTGGCCATCCCTCTGTGCAGTGGCGTAATTTCAGTTTTTATTAGACAAGGGCAACTTTTCACTGCTTTTCCGACTCAAAATTCCTTCCCCCCCACCATATGACACCACTGCCCTAGAACATGTCTATGAGTGTAATTCTTGATTAGATTTATGAATGGGCCATCTCATTGCGCTTGATTTTTTCATGTAAAAAATTAATTGATATAAATTCAGAAACCCTAACAGCATTTTTCTCAAATATTTCTTTAATTCTGATCCTAGGCTCTAGTTATAATTTATATTCATATGAAACATAATATACTACAATAAAACATTGTTTTGTTTTGTATAGTCTGAATATTGAAATAATAAATATTTAATTCTTTTGTTTTATTCCTAAATAGCTAAATTAGATCTAACTATACAAAGTTTAATTAAAAACAAAATAACTAAATAAAAAATTTATAATTTTAGACTGACTTATGCGGCATAAAATGGCGTAAGTTTGTACATTGTTCACCTGGTCCAGAAGGACCTCCTGACTGGGGAGGTGGTCCTGGTGGCGGAACCAATGCCTGTGGCTCGGTGCTTGAGGATCCTGTGTTATCTAGTTATACAAGATGTTTAACACATGATATGTTGGCTGTATGGCGACGTGTTTCATTACCGCCTGCCAATTCTCAACAGACATCACTTGATCCCTTGGTTCCTGCACCACCAACACCCATACCAGCTCTTCCACCAGCACTTTCTTTGAAAGCATCGAAAGAACTGTGGATATTTTGGTATGGTGAAGAACCAGATCTGACCGGACTTGTTTCTCCTCAACTTTTACTCAATGGTAAAGTCAAATATTACTAAGCTTTAATAAACTAAAATATCTGATTCAAATTTTAAAATATTATACTTATTATTTACAGAAGGTGATAATGGATCATGGGAAAGTGGTCTATCGTATGAATGTCGTTCACTTTTATTTAAGGCACTTCATAATTTAATTGAAAGGTAAATTTGTTTAAAATGATTTAGCATTCAATGTATTCCAAAAGTTAATTTTAAATTTAAACTAAATCGTGTCCGGATTATTTCAGATGTTTAATGTCAAGAGAATTTATTCGATTAGGGAAATGGTTTGTACAACCTTATTCATCTTCAGAGAAGTTAGATAATTTGAGGTAAGTTTACTTGTAAAATAAATACATTTTACCATAATTAAATGTTCATATTTTTATAGTGCGAGTCATTTGTCATTTTCTTTTGCATTTTTTGTCCACGGAGAAAGTACCGTTTGTGCTAGCATCGATGTTCGGCAACATTCTGTAGTACGAACTTTATCAAAAGAACACTTAGCACAAGCGTCTTCTCAACCTCAAAGTGGATCAAATATTCAAGGTACCTATTTCTATTATTTTTATTATTATTATTATTATTTAACTATCTTAAATTTAATTCCATAATTCTAGTAATGCTTGCACCATTTGGCCTTGCTGGTACATTAACTGGCCATGTATATAAAAATATGGATGCTGAAACTAGCCGTATGATGGATGAATGGAGTCATTTTTATCCAGCTGTTAATAATAATGGATCTAATGAATTATCTCCTGCAGTAGAAGTTTTAGTTGGTAAGTCTTAATATTTTCACTAGTTTTTAATTTGTCATCTTCAATTCTTTTAACTTTTATAATTTAAAATGTTACAACTTTTTACAACTATTTGTTTTATTGTACTTTTTTTGTAGGTGGTGTAAAAATGAGATATCCATCATGTTATGTTTTGGTAACTGATTTAGATGACAGTACTGCTGAGTTATATAAAAATCAGAATACTAATCAAACAACTCCTCAACAGCAACAGCAACAACAACCACCACAGCTGCATCAACAACCACAGCAACAAAGTATTTAATTTAATTTGTTGATTAATATACCCAATATAACTATTTTAAATTGAATTTTTTATTTTTAATTAGTACCTAAACAACAATTGTTTGCGACTAAGCATCAACACCATCCAGATACAATAATATATGCTTTGGATAATGCAGTGGCATCCATACCTGAACGAGCTTGGCAAGATTGTGTGCTAGGACCACTACACACAGAGCAGAACCCCCCATCCAGACCTGAATCACCAACTATAGGTCAATGGCACTTATCCGATCCATTACAAAAATTAACATGTTCCTGTACAAGGTAAGATGATTTGTATTTATATGTTGTGAGTGAGATGTTAGTGCGATGTTTGTCTTTTGGAGCTTTGGAAGTCGATTGGTTTTTGTTATTTGGCCGGCTATTTACAGGTGTAGAAAAATGAGTTCCAAGCACCAGACACAGCCAATCGGCACACCATTCCATAGACGCACTCCCCTCCCTGATATTTTCGTCACTCAGCAGCCGCCACCCGATGCAAACAATGCCACCCTCAGGTTTGTCTATTGATGAGACGCTTGGGAGGTGAAATGGTGTTTAAAAGATATAAAACGAATCTTATATTTCTAAACAGGGTTCTAGTCTATCAATTTATTTCAAAGGCCTTTAAATAACAACTGACAGTCTATCATATATTTCTAATCTATATTAACAATTTTTATGTCTAGTTTTTTTCGTAATTTATTTATGAATAGTTAAAATAACTTTAAATTGTTTTGAATTTGAAATTGGGAGTATTTTACATTAGTTTATTAATTGTGAACGTTTGAATTGTAATATTTAATAATTACTGAATATTCAATATATATAATATATTTATATTATAATTTATAATAACAATATAATACAAAAATAAATGGCATGAAATGGTGGTGGTGTTGGGTATATAATTAAAATATAATATACATTTTATATTGATATTATGTACATAATTGCATGAACTATTATATTAAAAACAACTAATATAAATGGTTTTTGTCCCCCATTTTCCAAATAATAAGCATTTTAAAATTAAATCTTCATTGAATAGATATTTTAATAAATGTTTAATTATTTTTTAGGTCTACACGTCTTTGTCCTACAGATAGTCCTTGTGGGCTAGATTCTGTACCACCTTTGCCTTCAGTGCCAACCCCTCCATCAGCTGGACAACCAGCGCCACTTTCAATTCCTCCTCCAATGCTTAGTCCACATGACGAAAAAATTCCTATTACACCTCTTTCAGTTGACTTTCAGCCTAAATCTGTATCATCTGTCTCCAACCAAGTATTTTCACCTTATCCTTCATCGGCTCCTGCTAGTCAGGAACCTGTAAAATCTGGACGAGAAAGTAACTCTGGCACACCTGCACCACCTAGTAATACTGTAAGCATCCCAGCAACAACTCCAACTGCAACAACGCCGGTTCCAATGCAAACACAAAGTTCAAGTGCTTATATTACGTTAAAACGACCACAGCTCTCATCTAAAGATTACGAAGCAAATTTGGTCGAAGAAGAAATAATGCCGTCTAAACTTTTATATGATTATTCTTGTATTGATGCTTGGTTATATCATCCAGTAAAGAAGTTTAAGCCAATTGTACCTAAACAAGAACCAATCACGAGAATAAATAATGTGACGGATAATCCAGCATCCCCTCCACAAGTATACATTAGAAGAGATACTAGTGTACCTATTCTTCCAGTAATTTAAAATTATTATATAATATTAGTATAGATTAATTTATTAATTATTAATTTATTTTAAGGTTGAACCATCTGAAATTTCAATAAATAATTTTAGCAGCTTTGAAGAATTAAGAAATAACGCTCTTAGATTTAAAGGTGGTCGTTCAGATCCATATGAATTTGATGAGGAGAGTGGGGCTTGTTCTAGCAATAATATTATGATGTCTAGTGATTATAAACTTAATACTTCTATGGCTGTGATGAAGGTAAAATATTGTTATTTATACATTATTTTTTAAATTTTATTATAAAAAGTTTGAAATTGTTATGAAAAAGCCTCTTTAAACCTAATAATTTTGATCTTTTTTTCTTTTAGAACGAAGATATCAAAAAAGAATATGATCCTGGGTTAATGAATGGTAATAGGTGTACAAGTGATAGTATGCGGGACCTTGATCATATGTTTGACAATTCTGATGATTTATCTAGTGATGAAGCTGTGGCTGCTGTAAGCATTGGGATTATCTGAATTTCTTTTTCTTTTTTATTTTATTTTTCCATTAATTATAATAACATTTATAGTTACAAATGCAGACACCTCCTGGCTCAAATAAACCTGATGATTGTCTTGGAGGAGGATTGACAACACTTTTAGTGCGACCGCCAAGAGGTAGTGGTGGTGGCAGTGGCGGTGGTGTGTTAAGGCCTGAAGAATTAGTTAAAATGTTTCCAACTCCTCCATCGTTAGAACACAATCCTATAGCATCTCCGTGTCCTGACATAGATCTACTTCCACCTCGTACTTACCAAACAAATTCTTACATGGGAAGTCCTCAACATGATCACATAGAAGTAGGTTATTCTAAATAACGTAATTAGGTTTTATTAATATTTATTTGTTTTTCATTCAATAGGATTGGTCGTATGTGTACAAACCTCCAGCCATAGCAAAAATGGTTGGCTCTTCAAAATATGCACCTCTCACAAATCTTCCGAGCCAAAATCTATCTCCGATAACAGTACCTTCTTATAAGCCTTCCTCTTTTGTTTACCACGCCTCGTCACAACCTCAACAAATACAACATCATCCACCACAGCCTGAAAAACCAAATCAGTAAGTTCAACATTTTATTTGAATGGATTTATTTTTTAGTTATATTTTGACATTAAGTAATAGTGTGTTATTAATAGTTATACATTATTTTATTGCTAAGAAATTATTTATATTTTATCAATATAAATATTTCTAAATTAGTTCTGCGTTGCTGTTTTTAACCTTTTATACTAAATGAGATTTTATATAAAAAATATAAGATACTTTTCGTATTTATAAATACAATTATTTATCATTTTTTAAATTTTATAATTTTTATAAATGTAGTAAATGTTTTATCTTTTGGTTAAGTTTTCATTAAAAACTTTATAGAGTGGCAGCGTCAATGGTCCTTAATAAATTATGTCAGACCTACATAATAACTTATTAAGCAAAATTATATAATATAATATAAACTAGTTTGGAAATACTGTTTGTTAATTGTACATAAGTTTTAATTCTAAAAAAAAATCATATATAGCTTGTGTGAAAATACGAAAACTATGAAAAAATTAATTAATAATAAATTGTTGAATTGTAAATTCTATTAACTGACTTATCATTCTTCAAAAATCTTACTCAGTAATCATTAATAACAAACAAGAAAATAAGTAAAGCACTCTTTTTTAAGCAAAATTTTAATAATAGTTTAATTTTGGTTATGGCTCCATAGGTTATCTCCAGAGTACATGTTATCGATTGGTTCGTTAAGTGTTTTACAAGGTCACCAAACCGAAATCAACTAAAGTCAAAATTTTGACCATCATTTAACAGTTTAAAATTAAAATGAATACTAAAAAAAAACCTGGTGGAAGTTTATATGGTATATATCGACGGCCCCAACGAATAGTGTCGTATTTCAATTTTTTTTTTTTTCAATGTGGTGTTCCTGTTTTTCTGGATTTCCAACGAAGATGGTAGTAACTTAATCTTATTGTTCACAATATCTTTGTCGCCGGATAACCACAAAACAGAAACACCACATTGAAAAAAAAAAAAAAATCGTAAAAGTGAGTTACGACACTCTTCTTTAGGGCCGTCGTTATATACTATTGTGGACACTCGCTGGTATAAGAACACAACTTATGGTGGTACCTTAAATATAATTTTCAAAATGGTCCTAAAAATAGCTCAAAATTAGTCTTATATTTTCATAATTATATTGCTTGCTGTAAATTAAGTTAAATATTCAAATTTAAGGAGTTCCTTAACTGCCTTAATTTTAATTGTGTGGTCTTATTTTCATTGATACAATTTGAAAATTGTTTTATAATTTTAGGATTGTACCTTCTCCGGCATCTTCCGCTAATAACAATTTATTACCAAATATGAATCGCAATAATCATTATCATCATCCAATTATGATGAGTCCATCACCTCATAGTACACCATGGCCTGGAGGAGGAAATCAATACCATCGACCACCACAACAACAAATACAACAACATCAACAAGTGCCTCCTCCACCATATAGTCCTGCACTTTCACAGCATCACAATATGAATGTTGTACCGACAAATATGTCTCCACCTGTACCTGAAGCTAACTCAATTGTTGTGAATGTTTTGTTAACTGACTCACTACTAAATGTCTTCCGAGATCATAATTTTGACAGTTGCACATTGTGTGTATGTAATGCTGGTCCAAAAGTGGTCGGTAATATCAAAGGTACAGATGCAGCTGTTTATCTCACTCATACTTTAACTCCTAACGGATACTCATCTCAGTATCAACAGCATCATATGTCTGTTGGAATACCTGGTAATTATTACGATTTTTATAATCATGAGTAATTTACTTGAATTTAATTATTTTAAATTATTTTAGGTGACGAGGATGGAATCCGATGCAGTTGTGGTTTCAGTGCTGTTGTGAACCGCAGATTATCTCATAAATCAGGATTGTTTCCCGAAGATGAGGCTGAAATAACTGGACTTATTGAAGATAGCCCTGCACGTGTTGATGATAACTCTATGAACCCAGATGTTTTAGAACTAGTTAGGGAACAATGTGCTGCTGTAATCTATAGTTCTTGTAGTTCTCTAGTACGAGCAGCAGCAAAGTTTCCTATAAATCATCCTCCACAAACTGCAACTGTCAATATGTTAGAATTTACTGATACTAATCAAGTAGCTTTACTAGCTCTAGAACAAGGGAGGTTGGCTAAGGTTTGTATAACAATATATTTCGTAGTCTAGTAGATTTTTTTGTTTTATAGATTTTGAAGTATTTATTTACTTATTTTAAATATTATTTTGTACAGCTGGAAGGTGGAATGAATAATCATTGGCAAGTCGAACATCACCGTTGGCCTGGTCATCACCAACAATCATTACCACCATTGAATAATAATTCTCCCCCTGTGCATAGATGGGCTTACAGTCAAGCACCAGGACCTCGTAGCAGTAGGCAGCTTATAAGAGTTATGAGGACATTACAACCACTTTTACAAGAAGCTATTCAAAGAAGAAGTGTAACTTCCAGGTTATGGGAACCTTACACTGTCACCGGACCATTAACTTGGCGACAATTCCATCGGTTGGCTGGTCGAGGTACTGATGATAGATGTGAACCACAGCCAATCCCTCCAATTCTTGTTGGACATGACAAAGATTGGGTAGCTGTTGCTCCTTTAGCACTTCATTATTGGGATAAATTATTACTAGAACCATTTTCATATTCACGTGATGTTGCATACATAGTTGTTAGTCCAGATAATGAATTTATTTTACAAAGAACAAGAGCGTTTTTCAAAGAATTAAGTGCAGCTTATGAAATCAATCGATTAGGTCGCCATTGTCCAATTACAAAAGTATTACGAGATGGTATTCTTAGAGTTGGCAAATCAGCTGCTGCAAAATTAGCTAAAGAACCTGTAGACGAATGGTTCTCAATGTTGGGTGAAAATCATCAATCATCCATGTTAAAATTATATGCCCAAGTTTGTCGTCATTATTTGGCTCCACAACTTTCTCAATTTTCTATGGATAAAACTTTATTGGATCCACCAGAAGGTAGTATTCCAAGACCTCCGCCTTCTCCAATGCCACCACCAGCATCACTGACACCTAACTCTGTGGAATCTCCTGTTTCATCTAATGAGCGTGCACCCACTCCTAAGAGTGATGGGTTAGATGATTCATCTAGTGGTTCACAGGCTGACAAAAGTTTTAATAGTAATGGTGATAACAGTCACTGTGAAGAAGATGATGGAGAAGTACCAGCCATAGTTATTTATCTTGTTGAACCCTTTTCAATTGGCAAGGATAGTAGTAACCTTGCTAGGATTGCTTGCCATGGGCTTTTACGATGTTATAATACAGTTTTGGCTACACTTCCAGAAGCTATAAGATCAAATATTTCAGTGCAGGTAATTTTTAATTGGCAAACAAAGAAAAAAAATTGTTTATGTTAGTATATTAAAATTGTGAATTTCAATTTTCAGTTAATATCTTTAGAAAGTGTTTTGGAACTCGGTCGATCCTCAGATCATCTTAAAATGAGTGATAATATGAGAACCTTAGCCCTGTCTGTCTTTAGTCAATGTAGGCGGTACTTAACTCACACTGCTAACATCAAAGCCTTAACTGGATTTGGCACGGCAGCCATGACTGAATTGTTCTTAAAAAATAAAGATGTTCGTATATATTTAAAATGTTCATAGTTGGAAAATAGTTTTGTACTTAATTGTTTCATGTGTTTTGTTACAGGAAAAAAGCCGAACAGCATATAAAGCATATACTCCCCCTTTTATTTTAGCTAGTTATAGAAATAATAAAACTGGTCGAACAGATAGTGGACTAGCTGGCGATAATGGTGGTGGTGATTCATTATCAACCCTTGGTGGATCCAATGGGACTGGTTCTCCTTCAGGTACTGATCAACAATGTTCCGTGCTTTATGCCAGTTATTGTATATCAGAAGATCAAAGGTGGATATTAGCTACAGCAACTGATGAACAGGGAATTCTATTGGAAACTGCCACAATTAATATATATGTACCAAACAAGTAAGACATTTTCTTTTATATTATGTTAATGAAGTAGTTATATAATATGTATTTAATCTTTAGTAGGCGAAGAAAATCTCCAGCCCGAAGAGTTGGTTTACAAAAGTTAATGGATTTCATCTTAGGTGTAATGAGTCAAAGTGTAACACCTTGGCGGTTAGTTGTAGGTCGAGTAGGAAGAATTGGTCACGGAGAACTTAAAGGTAATTAAACAATATAAATTAATTTTTATGTACCATTAAATACATATGTATAACATGTTTATTGTAGGTTGGTCGTGGCTATTAAGTCGTAAAGCATTAATGAAAGCATCGCGTCACTTAAAAGAATCTTGTGGCCAATGCAGTCTGTTGTACCAAAAATCTGATGTACCTTCTGTAGTCAGCGCGTGCTTAGTTTCCTTGGAACCTGATTCTTCATTAAGACTGATGACAGACCAATTCACACCTGATGAACGCTTTAGCCAAGCATCTGTTGCTTGTCAACTCTCTACACCACGTGATGTTTCAGCAACTCATATACTAGTTTTTCCGACATCAGCTACAACACAGGTAATTATTTATAATTGTAAGCTGTTACTAATAATCCATCTTACATGAATATTTTTGATGTTTCAGTCCTCACAAACTGCGTTCCAAGAACAACAAATTAATGGTCCTGAACTTGGTGATGATGAATTATTCAGTGCATTTAATGAAGAAGATATGCAAAGTATGGAGGGCATGGGTGACTTCAATGACATATTTAGCACATGGAATGATTCGGATGCTGTGGGAAACACGAGCTTGGGGCTTCCTAGTAGTGGTGTTTCCGGGGTTTTAGGTGGTCCTAGTAGTAATGTTATAGGAGGTGTTATGGGTTCTGGATCATTGGGTGGTTCCATAGGAATGAGTCGAGGGTCAATGGGGCCCAGAGGTGACTGTTCTTCTCAACCTGGTAGCCCACCGTCTTCACAACCTTGTAGTCCTTATACTTGTGGATCTTCATCATACAGAGTAAGAAGATAATTGTTGTGAGACAAATTCAGTATCTTATATAATATGTATTTATTTTCTATTCAGAATGGTGGTAGTTGTATTGATGGCCACGAAGAAGTGGGAGCATTACTCCAACAACCACTGGCTTTAGGATATCTAGTATCTACCGCACCAACGGGACGTATGCCAACATGGTTTTGGGCATCATGTGCACCTGACATAGAGAAATGCAGTCCTGCATTCCTTAAAAGTGCATTGCACATGCATACTGTGCAATTACCTAATAATGCTGATCCGGCAGCTGCAGATCTCCTTCATCCCACATCTGCGGTTTCAGCACATCCACTAGATTCTCAATATACCACAGACGTCCTAAGGTAATAGCTAATAATCTAATCTCATGTATGTCAATTATTGGTGTTAATTCAATATTTATACAGGTATGTCTTGGAGGGTTACAATGCATTATCATGGTTATCATTGGACTCAAACACTCATGACCGGATGTCTTGCTTGCCAATACACATGCAAGTACTAATGCAGCTTTACCACACTATGAATGCTCTTATATGACGGTAACATGTTTTTCGAATAACATAGTAAAATTTTTCGTGAAACATTTCCTCTATTGTTTCAGCTAATTTTAGGTCAATTAAGGTGATATTTAATTAATGTAAATTTTTAGCTTTATTTTAAGGAAAATATATAAAAAAAAAAAAAAAATGAAAAGGAAAAATAACTGGACACCATTTTAGTGTAGACAAAATGTTAATTACAAATTTTTAACAAATAACATATATGTAATATCTAGGTACCAATGGATAGTAAAATTTTTTAGGGCAATTTTATTTTAAACAGCGCGTTATAGGCGAATTGTGAATGTAATAATATTATTATTGTTCTTGATACATTATTTTTTTCTTTTTTTTAATGACAATTTCTGTTCAAATTGTCAAGGAACGAGTTACCATAAAATATTGTGTCGTTTTAATGGTTGTTCATATTTAAGTTTTTTTTTTGTATAATATAATTTATTTCTCCTTTTTTATCTTACTAAATTATTATTTTTTTTTTTTAGTAAATGTCAATTTTAGTCACATCTAAATGTGATTGTTGTTGTGTTTAAATGTCTTAGCTTTATATACTTTTTTTGGGCTTTTATTTCCCCTTCCCTTTCGGTTTTTTAAATCGGACTACTTGTATAATATTTATTTATAAATGTATTTTGGTTTATTATCGTATATTATTATCATTATTGAATTGTACATATATACATATATATATATATATATATTTTATTAACTATTTATGTAAAATATTTATCAAATTGACCAAAAAAGAAAAAAAATCCTGTAGAAACTCCAACAGAATTGTAGCCAATTTGAACAAATTAAATTATATATTTATTCTAACCAAAGTCAATATTTATACATAAAACATTTTCGAATAATAATGAAATTAATATTATAATAAAATCTTTTTAGTTTTTTTTTTTTTTGTTTTGTACAGGTACATAGCATGTAAAAAAATAATATTAATAAATTATTAATGTTACAAAAATTATTATTACAATACACATTTTAAGGTTTGTACAAACATTACAAAGGAATACAGGCGGTTTTTAATATTATTATTGTGAATATTATATAATATATAAAATAATAATAACTTGTACGCAGGCAATGTTAATGTTATTCCAATGAAAAACAACATTTGAAAAAAAAAATTATTTGAGTTGTTATTTATTCAATTATTCATAATAGATATCACCTTCTTTTAGCTGTACAAAAAAAAAAATGGAATAGAGTGTTGAATTGTGATAAAAGTGAAGAATGTGTATTGGTATTACATTGATGTTTATTTATTACTTTTAGATTTTAAGAGGTAAATATGGAATGCATTGGTTGAGCAACATTGTTTTTAGATTAATTAATCAATCATCTTAATCTGTAAAAACTGGAATTGTTGTCAAAAAGTTTGAATTTAACCATTCAATATAGGCTAGGGTTGCTGTTTGTCCTGTATTTCCCAGGATGTTACTAGTTTACCAGAAAATAAATATATATAAATAAAGATGGGTACATAATATTACCTGTTTTTATGAGAAACATTTAATTTTGGTGTCCTGAATTTATTAAAATTTAATCTGAAATAAAATAAAATTTATTAAATAATTATGACGGAAAAAATTACTTATATATAATGTGTCATTAAAAAATAACTAATAAAGAATAATAACCTAATTAAAGGTAATTTTTCCGGGCTTTATTTTTAAATCATTGTGTAGTGCTTTGTTGGGTACCTTGGATGTTTCAGGGTGTACAGTAGTGACAAACGAAGTGCTATTGATTGGAATACCTGAATGGTACAGATTTGGCACAACCCCCAATAATATAAAATTTTAAACTCAAAAGAATATTAAAATATATCTGTATATAGACGGATATTTGGATAGATTGGAATATTGGATGCATTAAAGAATGTAGTTTATACGATTTATTTTAAGTAAATAAATATAGTACTAATTATACTATAAACATAGAAATTTTATTTTGCCCCATCTCGTTCCCGTTTTTCTCTTGGAAACCACCAGAAAAGAAGTTCCGAGAAGCCTACGTCTGATTATAGGCTATTGGTAAATATTGTCCATGATAAACAAAGTACCTACTGGCTACTGTGATTGTATGTCACTCGCGTCTCAAAACGATAAGACCTTAAAATTGGCTAACTTGTAAGTTATAACTAAGGTTAGGATATTTATGCACTGAAAAATGTATGAATATGTATGCACTTATGCACCAAAAATCATCTAAATATGCATGAAAAATTTGAAAAATATACATTAAAAAATAAAGAAATTTTTGGACAAAAAATGCAATAAACATTTATAGAAAAATTGAAAATTTTTGTCTTTGATATTAATTGTTGTTTATCATTTTTTTCTTTTTGTTTACTTAATCGAATATTATGTTTAGCGGTGTTCATATGCTGTTCAACAGCAAACCAACGATCACTACCGACCTTAACTTCGCATAATTTGCAATAAAGGATTGAACCATCGGTAGTTAAAACGTGCAGCTCCTCTCCAAATTCTTTTGCAAAACCTCTTAGTCGGTTAGAACAAGAGATTTTAACTTTAGGCATAACTGAGTGATTTAATAAATCAAATACGTTCATGACAAAATACGAAACGTGCAATATACGGTAATCTACATCGGTCGTAGACAAAACGGAAACTAACTATAAATTATTGAACGTTCTGTTAAAATATCTGATAAAATTGTAATGGCTCGCAGTTTTAAGATAAATTTTGACTGTGACAATTGACGAGGCTTATCGAAAATTCTATTCAAGTAGGTACCTACCTTTACTCCGTATAGGTAATAACCATATTGAATTCTCAACAATAAATAAGTGATAATATATGAAATTCAGATAATCAAACTTATATAAGATTCAGTAAAATATATAAAACTACGGTGTTTTTCGGCATTTTGCATCGAAAACCGTCAAATATGCGCTTAAAAACAGAAAAAAAACACAAATTATGCATTTTTTTAAAAAAAAAAAATGGTAAAATATGCAATTATATGCAAAATAAAATTTTGATATTTTGAATATAGATATCATGAAACATATTTCTGTATAAGAATGAATGCTATTGGACAACCTAAAAAAAATATGCAAAATCATAAACATCCTAACCCTAGTTACAAGTTATAACGATTGAATAGTGAACATGTCTTATGTTTAAACGAATGGGTATTTTTAATAAATGAAATAGGATTAATCATTCATTAATTTTATAAGTATAATTATCACAAGAATACAATTTGACCAAACAGCCACAAAATAGATTACACTTCATCTATTCTTTGGAACAACCGTCGCGATAATAAAAATATTGTTATTTATTTTTTTAATGTGCATCCGTGCAGGTACGAGGTCCTAACCCTATTTATAAAACCAGTTGACATAACTTACAATTTAATATATTTTGTAAGAAATGTTTGTCTATAACAACAATATAGAATTTAAATATTTTGAATATAATATTCCTCTATTCGACTTTCAATAAATTATATAATTTTCTGTATTGTTCATTCTGATAATTTTATTTTGGTTATTAATGAATATTAATAACCATATACAACGCAGCAATGGATTCCTTTACTACGTCTATTACTTAGGCAGAAGAAAACATAGTATCTATCTGCAAGTGATATTATGGTGCTTAAACAACTACAAGAAAAAGACATTTTTACGAGAACCTCCATTTATCCGCTGTTTTTGATAACCTATACAGTCATTTGGTCCAATATCTATCAGATTATCGAGATTCTACTGTATTATTGTTATTATAATATTATTGTGGTAAATGGTAAAAACACTAAAAACTAGGTTGGTACTTTTATATATTTTATTAGCTGACCCTGTGTGCACTTCGTTACCCTTTAAAAAAATGTTGTTTGCTTAAATCCTTTTGGATGATGTAACTCGGGTAACCTAACCTGCGATAATATACAATATTTTGACTTATTTTGTGCTGTAGGTAATCTTCAATTTCTTATTTTTTTTGAGGTTTTTATTCTATAAGTATCAAAAAAAAATTTTTATTGCGTAAAAAAACTTGAAAATTTAATAGAAGGCTCATAATATAATATTTCAAAGACAGATGAAAAATATTTAAAATCCATAGTCACTATTTTTTTTTATATAAGCATTTAAAGTTTAAATATTAACAAAATACGTAAAATTTATGAAAATGTGTAAATTATTTTGAGTTAGAAATTCATAAAAAATCTATTTAAATCTAAGATTTGAAAATGTAATACAAGATTCCTTAGAAGTTTCTCTACCTTTATCAAAAAAAATAAATGTCTACAAACAACATTGGATATTCACTCGATTTCTCATGTAGCGATTTTCTTATTTAGTTGAAATTCAAATTTAACGCCATCCAATGCAGTTACCCACTTGTAACTTACTGTACAGAAGAGCGACACCCAGTTGCCCACCTTTTTTATAATTATATATTCTCAATAATTTTTTATTATGTCTTCTTGATTGTTAAAGATATTATTAAAAAGGACTTATTGAAAACTCTTTTGGTAATTTTATGTTTAACCTAACTCTTAACCGTATAGAACAATATCACGGTTTAATAGTACCATATACTTGATTTTGTGTGAGGATTTATTTAAATTACCTTTGCCTCATATCAAGCTGGGAAAAAATCGGGAGAGGTGTTTGGAGTCTGGACCTTCTTATAGCCAAGGTATTGCCTCCTCTGCCAAGAAGACCTGCGCACGCTTAAAAGTGGGTTCCCACGGAGCGAGCCACGAGTCAAATTCGCTGGCTTGGTACACTACACGCGCCGTGGGAACGCTCTTGCTCGTCTAGGCGCGGTATAGCTCGGCCAGGCTCGCGTCTATCCGAAAATTGTCGTTCCGATGTGTCCGCGCCAAAGTAAACGAGCCGCGCATTTATAGACGGCGTTCCCACAGTCGCGCGGTTCGGCGAACCTACTGTAGTGCATTATTATTTTATGTTGTATACTTGTATGCATTTTGATATTCTCTTTATATACATTTTTAAAATTTTTTAAACTACAAAAATTAAATACATTTAACGATTATTTTGCCGCTCTTTGGTTCAATGTATACAATTTTAATGATATTTATAGAAAAAAAACTAAAACAGCTCAAAACAAGTCAAGATATTTTGAAAAATGTATAAAGTATAGGAATTGATAAAATAAACATGATATAAATCTCAAGTGTCTAACGTCAAACGCTCACAAAAATGTAATTTGACTTTCTTATTATAGACATTTTTTTTTTTTTTTGATAAAGGTAGTCGGTAGATAACCTTATAAAAAAATCTTCTATTTCATTTTAAAATCTTTGATTTAAAAAGAAATATTAGGAATTTCTATTTCAAAATAATTTGCACATTATCGTGATTTTTACGCTTATTGTCAAAATGCGAATTTTAAATGTTTATAAAAATAATTGTGACTACGGATTTTTAATATTTTTTAATTGTCATTGTAACAATAATATATTAGAGCCTTGTATTACATTTTCAAGATTTTTTAACAAACAAATTAAACTATTAAAATGTATAGAAAAAAAAACTAAAAAATTGAAATTTGAAATTGTCCGTAAACTGTTCAAAACAAGTCAAAATTTTTATTTTGCATAAAAATTCCCGTTTTTTCTTAATTTTTGTGGTTTTTTCCGGCACTTTTGAAAACTATTGGGAATTTTGACCTCCTGAATTCACCAACTAGATTCACTTTCCCATTGAACAAGATACTGTTGAAGAAAATCAAAGTAGTTTTACTGTCCCAAACAGACAACAGTAGACACAGAAAAAAAAGTATAATAATAATAAAAAACACACACACTATACACACATCATTGTAAAATCGATACATTCATCGCTCCACTCAGAATCTAAAATGTTATGAATTTCTAATATAAAATAATAATCAACGCAGAGCTGAACCTATTTGAGTTAAAGACTTGAAATTCGAGGATAGATTTTTATAATAATTTCATCGGGCACTAAGAAAGGATTTTTCATTTTAAAGAGGTGCTCAAACAGGGATCTTGAGGTTCAGGATGGAAATTGGAAATTTTATTTTTATTTATTTTTTAAATAGTTGCCATTGGTTACAGTCTACAATAGAAATAAGTATTTATTTATTATTGGTTTCCATTGGTTATTTGGGCAGATCTGCAGGTACAAGCTAGCACCAAATCAAATTATTGAACATTGCAGCAAGTTACACCCAAAAACAGTTGAACAATCATAATTTTTTTAAGTTGCAATTTTTTACGGACAACGGAGTCCACGGGTTCAGCTTGGTATGAATGTTTGTGTGTAGATTAAACCTCTGGGAAGAAGACAGACTAATTTAGGAATGGTTAAATTTGGTTTATTCTCATCTTTACTTTAATTTTCACTAATAACAACTTATGATGTGCCTTGTAAATTGTAATATATTTTTAAGTTTTTTTACAGTAATTTTTTAAAAAAAAACTATAAAAACTATACATTTTATTATGCCTATAAGTAGTTAAAAAAAAAGCCAAAATATTATGTAGGTACATAAAATGGTCATATCGTTCGGTGAAAATGTATTAACGGTATTTTTTTAGTGTTACACCAAAACCCAAAATCGATTTTCTCAAAAGCTGGTTTTGCGTAAAAATCTCTGTTTTTCCTTAATTTTTTTTTGTTGTTTCCCGACGCTTTTGAAAAATTCTTTTTTATCGTCTAGTACAGTGGTCTTCAACCTTTTTGGACTCGCGACCCACTTTTTTAGGCCCACATTTTTCGCGACCCACGTAAGCTTTGTAGAAAAACAAAGCTAAAATTGCTTAATGCCTATATTGTATACTAATACCTATTATAACTGAATAAACTGAATATACTCTGATTTGATATCCATTATATTATAGATTATATAAACTGCATTTTTATTTATTTCATCTATTAAACTTATTTTTTATTTTAAAAATAAGACGTATCGCGACCCAATTTTAAAGCTTACGCGACCCAAAAATGGGTCGCGACCCACCGGTTGAAGACCACTAGACTCTAGTATGTACCAACTAGATTCACTTTCCCCCCAGAAAAGACCTAAGTCGAAATTTGAAGCATTCTTTCGATTACTTATCGTGTGACATAAATAAAAAAAAAATTAAAACAAAACACTCATCATACATCAATCGCTATGCTCAGAATTTAAAATTACACTAATATAAATATTTATACAGTACGTATGTACTTATAATTTATATTTAAATATATAAAACTATATATGTTTGAATAAAAAAAAAATTAAAATTATATAATATTTTACGTTAGTTTTGCCTGTGATGTAAATATTCATAAAAAGTTTAGGTTCAAAAAGAAAGTTGAAAATTATAAAAATGTTATAATTTCTCGTATTAATTTCTTATAAAATAAATCTCTTTATATTATATAGTTATAAATTTATAATATATTTAACCTATATAATTATATTTATAACTGTGTACCTACCTACTTGTATTACCATTTACCGATTTGAATATTATTTTAAAATGATGTAGGTATACCTACTATTAAACATAATATAAAAAATCCATAATTCAAATAAATTTATCTTGATAATAAATCGCATTTTAATCTTTTATTAAAAAAATTGTAATGTTACTTGAGTATAAACAATGAGCGATGAGTGTATAATATATAAATGTTTTCCTACATTTATTTATTTTTCCGTTTTTTGATACTTATTGTTTGAGTTATTCCCACAAACTGTTTTTTATGAGTGGTTATTACTTATTATTATTACAAATTAAATGTTATCTAGTTTTAACACAAGAATTATTAAGAATTAAGAACTATATTTTATAATTGATAAATATGTTTTATTTAATATTTAGATTGTAAGCATAGGTACCTTTAAGTATATTTTAATTTTATTTAATAGTCACAGTTGTTTAATTCCTAATTAAATAATTAATATTCAACTCACATACCAATCCTACGACCCCAAAAATTAATTATATTACGAAAAATACATTGAACATTTTTCAGAAAATTGCAATAAAAAAAATATATGTTCAAGCTTACATCTCTAGTTTTATCTATAGGTAGGATAGGGAATTTAATTTATTGCATGCTCCCAGTATAGGTATAATAGGTGGGAAGCTTTAGGGTATTTAGAGCGGTCCCCCTCCAAAAAAAAAATGTCAATAGTTCTTGTTTAAAGTACTCAAACATTTTTACATTTTTTTTTAAAGCTTGGACAATATTATTAAAGTAGGACTGCTAAAGTCCTAGAAAGCTAACCCCTTTCTCACCAAATGTATTATATGTAACATTTGACATATCAAAAAATTGTATACAATATTACAATCCTTAATATAGCAATAGTATTGAGTATTAAAATATATAATGGTATATACAGAATAGTGTAAATTGGTATATACAGATTAGTGTAAATTAAATCATGCCACATCGATAAAATCAAATATCTAAGTAACTTAATCGTCATATTTATAAAGTGATTTTGAAAAGATTTAATATAGATACTTCGGTGATGGGAAAGAACGAGTTCATAAGAACGCGTTCAAATTGTGTGAACCTGATATGAATTATGAACGAATTCGGTTTTCAAGAAATGAACTTGAACGTTTTGGTTTCGTTCATTGACAATTTAATTTTCATAGAACAGGCGATGGGATAACGTTTTGAAATTTTTTGTAGCCGATCAGGTTCCTTCTCAAGAATCAAAAGATATAATTTGTTTTTAATTTTGTTTATTTTTAGTTTGGATATTTACTTTTTGCCCTAAAATAACAACGCCGCGCCGTTGACCGCCGATAAGAATAGTTGGTATACCATTTATGGTATATTATTATATAAATTTGTTGTAACTTGACATAATACAATAAAGTGTTATAAATAACATTCTCAAGACTAACATGTTCATACAAATTATTGTATGCTGTATACAGCGTGTTCCACAGAATACAGGGTGGTTGGAAAAATATAAAACTATCTGTATTACGCAATCGAAATTAATTTTAATTATGATTTTGTTTTCGTTTATTACTCAACATTATTTTAACCACTACTCTATAATTATTATTTTCAATTACTAATAAAAATCGCCGGTTTCGACGCATAGTCGCGGGCAGTCCCACGTTTTTCCATGTATTATTTTTTTTATTTCTATCTTAAGTATTTTTTTATTTTATTTTATTTAGTAACTTTTAAAATTTTAGATCATTTTAAAAACTATGAATTTAAACTATGAACTAGAATTTGAACTAGTTCATATTTAATGTCTTAAACTTGAACTAATTCATTTTTAGAAAGAACTTTCCCATCACAGATACTTGTATATTTTAAAAAGTCAAGGTTTCAGAAATATAGTAAAAATATATTGCACTAGGTACGTTATGTTATTTGGTATTAACAAGACAGATAGGTAACCTAACTATTAATTAATCATAGAAATAATAAACTTGGTACCTATAGGATCATAGTCAAATACAATTTTAATGTTTAGAAAACCATGTAAACATTCAAATTAATGATTATGTATATTCTTATAACAGAGTGTGACAGTATATATGAAATAAAAAAGAAATTAAATACGTGCATTTATGTTCAATTATTACCTGATAATCGTTAGCGATCAAATGTGTACCGGTTATTAGGTATTTTTTCATTGATTAAAAAACCCAAAATTTATTGATCTATTAAAAATTTGACCTAGGTATACAAATAGTATGTATTATAATGATTAAAAAATATAAAATGTATTAAAAAAGGATAATGAAAAAATTCAACAAATCAAAATATACTATCGGTAGCTGATGCAATTTATAATTAAGAAAAATAAATCAATAATGGTATGCTAATATTGTAAAATAGATATATCCTTTTTTTTGAACTTTTATTGCTCAAAAAACTGTTCAATCGGACCAGAAGTTTTAAGTTTTAAATGTTAAATAGCCATAATACATAACAGGTATTATATAATATATAGGGGTCATCAATTTATATTTTTGAAGGTCCACATTAGGAATCTGGAAATTTTTGGCATCCACCAAAATTTCAGAAGTCAGTAAAACCCAATGAACAAAAATGATAAATTACAAGACTAAAACCTCCATTTAGATTTTTTTTCAATTATTGTCATTAAATAATTTTTTTTTGCTGAATCAAAAAACTTGAAAATTTACCCATAGATCATAAGTCATTTCATATTTCATATTAAGTTCAAAAGTAACGAACATAAAAAAATTATAGACACAAATTCTTTTATAAGCATTTTAAATTCAAATGTTGACAAAATCTATTATAATCGCGAACATTATCGAATTATTTTGTATTTAAAAATATATATAATGTTCAATTTTTATAGCTAAGAACTAAAAGTTCAAAAGAAGGTTAACAATTATAAGTTATACACTTATACCTATTTAACTATTGCAAATAATAGGTAAAAACTGAGCAACAAAAAACAGCCGTAAAACGGAAATATTAATTACACGACACCAGTTTTGAATTAAATTTATTTTGATGTTTATTTTGTAATAAAAAATGATTAAATAACCCTAATGAGTTAAAATTTTAATCAAATACTTAAAGTGCCCACATTTTACATAATATACCTGATATTATAATGTCTGAAATATTTTACATTTTGTAGAGTCTGCTGGTAGGTAGTAGGTACCTAATATGCAGACTGTCTGCATAGTACCTACCTACTACTAACCTAACTAATAACTTATTATTATAGCAAAATTATATTAAAAATACAACATCTAGAACGTTACCAAATAGGTATGTGATTTGTATTTTTTAGATTTACCGAATTCGTTACCAAATGTATTCATTTATTTTTTCCATTATTAAGTTGTGTTTTGTTACTTTTGTATGTATTATGAATTTTTTTTCATTATGTTTGTGTTTTATAAAAAAAAAATGTTTATATTACTTTAACACTATTATTATTGGCATATTATAAAATCGGACTCGACAAGCAGAATAATATGAGCTGTTCTAATATTTACTGTACGATAACCATAGGTGATCTTAGGATTTGAATTCTGAAAGGAATTTAGTCTCGTATACATTTTAAACATAATATAACGAGCCCATGGCCGATGGGCCTTTCGCTGATAAATTATTTGACTAAAAGCTGTTTTTGAATAAATCTGGCTTATCAAATCTATCCTAAGTGCACCTATAATTTATTGTATAACCAGTTGTAATTAATGCAATCTAAACTACGACCTGCAGCCACATCTTAATTGGTTGACGGAATATCACTTCAAGCGTGAAACTTAGCAGTTAGCACGGTAAGTACTGTGTTGGCAGCTATTTTAAGTCGAAGAAAAATAATTCAATTAATTGAAAACATTATACTTTGCTTTGCTTTAATTTAAACACTATACATAAATACCAAACTTAAAATAAGTTAAATGCTCATTGGAAACAATTTACTGTCGAAATATCACAATATAATAAACTAATTTTATTCGATTAAACAGTGTATAGGCACAATCGTCGTCAACAATATACAATACTAGCCAACACAGTATAATATCAATGTTATATTTATTATAACAAATGTACAATTATGCACTCACTATATTGTTGTATTCTGTGATGTTATGTAAGTACTTACTTAAATCAGGAATCCAGATCTATACCAGAATACCACTTATAATCCCAACGAGAGCAGTGCTAACTGCCAAGGGGGTGGAAAATAAGGCAAGTGCAGGCCTTGATTTAAGCATGTGCATTTATTAATGATGTAAAAAATAATTTTCAAAACTATGAAAAGGGATCAATAAATTTAAATGTATTGCCTGATTATAAATCAAAAAGAAAAAAACAACATACTAGAAGTAAGTGTTTAGAATAGCCTCCCGGCTAAAATGCCCTTTATGCTCCGGCGATCATAATATTATGTTATCCTCCCATAAATTATGTGCAACTAGTAAAAATGGATCGAATAAAAAAAAAAGGCCAAACAATGCAGATCCTCAAAGTCAAGAGCCTCGGACTCGTCGTCCCGTCATCAAACCCAGGGGTGGATATGCAAAAAAAATTATCGGGAAAATATTTAATGTGGCGGCAGTCATCAATTATTCTACAAAATAGTATATTAGGTCAGGGATTCCAAACCCTTAAGTAGGTACGTACTGTTTGTTTTTTTTCTGATGAAACCTAAAAACAGTAAAAATCCTCCTACATACCTACTATTTAGGTCATAGATGAACATTATAAAATAATTCAAATTTAACGCACAACAATAACATAGTCCGGGCAACGAGAACTGGCCGGTGACCGTCGCGATTCTAGCGGCCATTTCCGGGCGGGCGGGTTAGGCGGGTACGACACTACGACAAGCGGGATGGCAGATTGGCAGGCGGGTCACGGGGGTCACCGGCCAGTTTTCGTTGCCCGGACTATAGGATTTTGAGTCCGATAGTATATCTATAATTAATTCGCGGATAAAAAGTTCTCTTATCATGCGTGATAATACCACAGAAAATATGATTTGTTAATGTATATTATCAATTTTGGTGTAATCTTAGATTTTGTTTAGCTGATTGTTCTATGATGATAGTTAAAAAGTTTTAAATTTTATTTTTGTTGTACCATACATGACAAAATAGATCTATTTTGTCATGGTACCATAATAAGACGGTACTCGGTATAGTAGGTACCATGTATTGTACTAAAAATTCTTTTGCATATAGGTAATGAGATTTAGTTCAATTGTAAATCTAATAAATTTGACATTTGATTATGTCTTAGGTTATTTTTTGTAGTATTGATATACAATCTGTGGTAAGTGTAAGCATTGGATATTGTAAGGTATGTCAAATAGTATAGTTATGGTGTTGTCGGAGAGCGGTCTAAAAAGAAACAATGGTCGAATTGTTAACGATACATTCTACTGCCCAATCTTGGGTTGTAAGTACAACTTACATTTTGGTCAATCTATGAAATCTTTTAAAACTCAAAAACTTCTCAAACAAGTAAGTATTAGATCGTATAATTTTAATTTTGTATACATTTAAATGTTAATATTTTTTTTAAATATTATAGCACTGTATCAAAGTGCATTCCGACAAAAAATACAAATGTGATAATTGTGAAAAAGGGTTTCCTTTAGAATCAACATTAAAGTCACATCGTATAAAATGCGGAGTAATATATTCTTGTTATTGTGGCATTCAATACAAATCTCCAGAAGCGTTCCTCACTCATACAAAACGAAAACAGCATAACATTGGATTAGGATACTCAACTATTATGAAGTTTGATTTATTTTATAAAACGTTTGTATGGTTTTTTTTTATTCCTATTTTTTATATAGATTTTTGAAGACAAGAAAATTGTTACCAAACACAGAAGACTTACAAGAATTAGAATCTAGCAAAAGATCTACCCAGACACAAACTGTTGCTGATGTACAAACCTTATCAGATTCATCAACTCAGACTACATTTGAAAATAAGGATTGCATGTTAAGATACAATGATCCAAAACTCTCTTCTGCTACTTCTAGTCCTATAAGACGGTTATGTGCACAGACCCAAACCGATCCTATGGGTGACTTTATTAAAATTGAATCAGATCCAATGTTTTTAGATTCAGAAACACAAACCAATTTTGACTTTTTAGACATCTATACTCAAACTGCCGAGTCTGAATGTCTATTTGGTGATTTAGAATTTACCAATATTCAAACACAGACTTATTGTAGCTCTTTATTTAATGATGATTCCGTTGACATGAAAAATGAAATTTCTTTAAACACAAATATGATATAATTTAATCAAAATCAAAAAATCCAAATGGTATTTAAATTTAAACTAGTAATAATATGTAATGTCCAATTTCTCCTATGGCAGTATCACAAATTATTGCTTAATATTAATGCAATGATTAGTTATTTTAATTTTAATAATATTCAAATGGGTTTTTAAATACTTTTAATTTCTAGCACCACCAATCGCCATGTTAATCGTTTGCTGTATAAATAAGTGCATAAGTATGTGCAGACATTGTTCATAAGTTGCTAGTATAGCTCATTTTTATACCTACCTTCCTACCCTGTAAATTACTCATATGTTATATTAGATGTATTATTTTTTTAATTATTATTTTAAATTTTTGAGGCTTTAGTAGTGCAAGTAAACACTGTCACCAACTATATTGCCACATGAAATATCATTATTAAGCTACTTTTATAAATGTGAATAACTATTAATAATCCTTTATTGACATATTGAATATCATTTTGTATAAAATTGTTTTTTTTTTATATTTTTTAAAATGGCTTATTAATATAATATTATTATAAATAATTAATCATATAAATAAATCTATTTAATTATTATTTGTTAAATATGTGTTGAAAAAGTAAATACTTATTAGCAGGACTTGAAAGTTCTAGTAAACGCATATTTTTTTTTAAGGCTTAGAAAATCTAAAGGAAGAAACAAATTTGTTTCACATTTCCCTGATTTCGTAAACATTTTATTTTCTAATTTTAACGTTTATAGTGCAATTTTGCTTATTTTGAAGTTAAAGTGCTAATTTTGTCTATTTTTAGGTATATTCAAGAGTATTAGTAAAATAATTTTAAAAAGTATTTCAAAGCGCTGAGGGATGTGCAGAATCAGCTCTCTCACTCAACAGTGTATAACTTATAAATATAGCATGATTCAAGTTTTTGATATTTGATTTAAAATGTGTATAATGTTGTAAGTGTTAAAAAAAACCAGGGTTGTAGCGTACATGTAAGCACTAGTATTGGAAAAGTATTATAATGAAGGTGCCAACTAAAATATAAATTTAATTTTCAAATTTTACAGAATTGTGGAAAATTTGAAAAACTGGCAACATTAACGGGCTCATTAACCTAAATATTTTGATAATATCAGTGTATAATAATATACTTACATAAAAGTTACAAGACCCCACGAAAAATAGTTTTGAATTAACTATAACAAAATAACTAAAATTGTTGAAAAAATCCAATTTCGTCAACATTTTAATTTTAAATGCCAATATTGGCAGGTATCTGTATCTCGTATCAATAGTCAATACAATTATAATTGAATTACTTACAGTCCCCACGGAACACTCCACAGAGCATTTAAATATAATTTAACTTTTGTTTCGTAAATTTAAATTAATATTTTATTTTTGAAATAATATGAATCATGAGAGGTTGATGTATGGAATTTAATGAGATTGTGATTCGTGACAGCGGAAAATTAACTAAATAAAATGGTAAACTAAAAAAAATGTCCCCAAAGAAATCAAATAGGATAAAAAAATCTCCTACTGACATAAAATTAATTTCATGTATGAAAGATTTTGACCAATACTTTAATGTTTAGCTATAGCCTGTTTAGGTAAGACTGGGCATTTACAAGTTAAAATTACGTTAAAAGGTTAAGTTAATTAACTCGTTACTTTTTTTTTGTATTTGACTTTTAACTTAATAAGTTACTTTTTTTTCAAGAATATTTTATTTTATCTCAAAAATATCTAAATTTAGTTAATTTTCGTATGAAAAATAATGCAAATTTTTGAATGTGTTTTTACTTTGATGTATCATTTTAAATTTCCCCAGTAATTTTCTTGAACGTAACGAAAAACTATCTAATAAACCATATTATGTGTCTGGAATTTTTATTTTTGCTAATTAGCAAATTTTAACTTTACACTAAGTTAAGTTACTTTTTTTTTCAAAGTTAACTTTTAACTTAACAAAAAAAAATACGAGTAACTTTTAACTCAACTTAATTATTTTTAAATAACTTAAAAAAAGAGTTAACTTGCCCAGCCTTGCGTTTAGATTTATAATATACATATTAAGCATAATAAGAGTTATTCATCATCCTATTGTATACTTATGGGCTACGAACTATACCACCTAGGTACTTATCCATTCATATTTTGTTCTGCTTTAATAATTCTTTATGAATAGATTTGAATTAATAATTATTAGCTTAGGCGTAGATAGAATTTTAACTTGGAAGGGTATTTGTTTTATATTTCATATATTAGAAATTCATAAAAATTATAATAAATAACTATATCTTAAATTAGGTTATAATAGTATAAATGATACATAAAAATGTACAAAATACATAACACTACCTATAGCTTATATTCTAATAAAAAATAAAACCAATATATAATTTGTAAAAATTGACCAAGTATAATAAACTCTAGTCAATGGGCACCCAAGGCTGGTGTAAACTCGTAGTTCACATACAGTAATCAGTTTTGTATTTAGTCTTTATTAGGTGGCTATAGCAGAACAAATTTTAAATTTCCATCATAAATTTATAACTGTATAAACTATTAAGAAAAATCTACCAATTTTACAAATGGTGACGGGCCCCCGCAGGCCAAATTACACCGGCCACTGGTAGCACATGTAAAATCGACATTGGGGTTGAACTTGTTAAATTTTTAGATAATAGCATGAATGGAGACATTCTACTACTATAAGTTTTACCATATTGTTATTTATTATAACAAATAAAATGCATACTTTAAACTAAGGTATCTTTTCAAGATAAATTATATCTTATTATTATATACGAGTACACATCAACATTTTTTTTAACACTTACAAAATTGAATAAGTTTAAAAAATAATTCGATAAGTATTTTGAGTTTTTGTGAATAAAGAATATCCAAAATATTGCGGTGAATTTAAAACAGAAGTTTTCATTCGATATATTATATTTTAGGATCATATTCAAGTAAAATGTACTCATTTTTTTATTCATATTTAAAAAAAAACAAAGGATATGTATGAGGTAAATGTGTAAATTCTAATTCACATTGATCTAAATTAAATTACATTTTTTACACTGATAAAAATTGAAACAGGTGTGTATTGTTTATAATAATATATTATATACATCAATACAAAATCGATTAGTTAGTATTATATACACTGGTAGCAAGTAGATTATTAAAGAGATGAATATATATTAATTGATGCATCATCAGATACTGATACCATTTTATCTCCAGTTGAGTTATATTTCACACACCATACTTTGTCTTTATGTTCTTTTAATGTATTTAAGCAACTACGGTTTGTTACATCCCAGACTTTAACCGTATTATCAGCACTTCCCGAAACAAAGCTTTTACAGTCTGGTGAAAAGTCCACACTCAATACCCATGAACCATGACCAGATACAGTTCCCAATACTTCAGCATGATGAACTGCATAGATTTTCATCTGACCATCATCTGCTCCAGTTAATAAGTATTTTGAATCTGATGAAAAGCACAATGATCGAATTGGCATAGCATGTCCTTCAAGAGTGTGAGTAAGTTTGCCGGACAAAACATCGAAGACATTGATGATACCATCTAGAGCACCACAAGCTATGTATTTACCATCTGGACTATAAGCTATGCTCAATGTAAATTTTCCTATTAAATAAAAAAAAAAAAAATATTAATTTTACATTTATAATTTTGAGTTCATTAAAATACCTCTAGTGTCAAATGTTTGTTCTTGTTTTCCTGTTTCAACGCCAAACAAATTAATTTTACCAGAATGACTACCAGAAATAATGTAGTTGTCATCTGGTGAAAATGCAATAGTCCATAATTCAACAGGTCCAATTGAGAATGTTTTTATTTTCTCTCCTGTCGTAGTGTTCCATAACATTAACGTGGAATCCAATGCACTGGATGCAATTATAGATGCATCTGAATTCAGTGCAACAGATATCACACCTAGTGTGTGTTCACTAAGAGTTTTGTCAAGATTGAGATTGGTCGCCTTATCATAATTCCATATTTTCACAGTTTCATCAATGGAGCCAGTAACTATACAATCAGATGAAAGTTCTTGTACTTCTTCGTCAGACTCATCACCTTTGTCAAAATCGTCTCGATCTATAGTTTTTGTAGTTCGCAATTCACCCCAATCGCATGCCCAAATACTATCGTCATGAGCATTGCTGTGTTTATAAGCTAACGTATGCATTTTCCGGTACTAAAATTACCCACTTGACATGCAATTTACAAACGAACTATACAATAATCACACGTATAACATTAAGAAACAATTAAAACTGCATAAAATACAAATAAACACTAGACTATAAACTTGTATTAGTTGTAAGTAATTGAAAACCGGCAACTCAAATGTAGGGTTTTTATTTTAATGTAAATTGTGATAATGCGATTTGTAATTCGTAAACATTGCAATTATTTGTAAACAGTCTGTGTTATTCGAATGAAATGTTTTATCAACATAACCTAGAACTGATGAACAATGTCGCCAACTGTATTTTACGTTATTATTGTAAAGAACATAAATTGTAAGACGGCGTATTAGCTATGCAATTTAGCTACATGCAAGAACTCATTTTTATTTTTGCAATAAATACTAATAATATAAGTAGATACTGCAATTAAAATCCAATATTATTACAATAATTTTATTAAAACGATAAATGTACGTTTCAGTTAGTTGTATTAGAATTAGAAGAGTGGACAATATTCAAAATGCGTGTTTTACACGACGTTATATTTATCTATACGGCTATGTAGTAACAAAATACAATGAATCGATTAATAGCGGGTTCGTGAAAGAAATTATGTCCATCGAAATATTAACAATATATTGTTTTTACCGAGAGAATGTGATTACTTGGCGCACACGACTGGAGCCGCGGAGCAGGGAATGGGTGGTTGTGTCGGGGTGCGTCTCGTTTTGGTTTGTGCGCAACCACATTTTCTCGGCGAACAGAGTATAGTTTCTATTCATGAAGACTCAATGCGTACCTCTTTATGTACACATAAAGAGAATCAATATTTGGGCATTTGGCCATAGCTTACACTACTATACATATTATGATTTATAATCAGTATAACTTAAACTGTATTTCTATTACCTTTATAACATAAATATTTAAATTACTAATTAGCAATCACATATAAACACAAAAAAAAAATAATATTCAAACTCAAGCATAAAAACTAACAAAAAACGTGCTTTAATATTCAATAAATTAAAACTTTAAAAAAAGGAGCAAAACGATATATTTGCACCCAAATTACCCCTATGGCCACATACATAAAGCTTTGCATAGGTAGGTTGCATAAGTTTGTATAGGTACACATTATATAAAATGTAAATAACAATAAAATTAAATTGAAAACTATAATGATAGGAATCATACAAAATTATTAAGATTTACTATAATGAGTGAATTAAGATTAAGCTGATTAAGGATGTATGGGTTACAATATATACATAGTTTAACATCATTCAAGATTCATTTTATCCGAGGAAAAAGAAAACTAAGTAATAATAATACTATACGATAGTGACCACTTGCCAATACGTTTCTCCTATAAAAAAACAACTTCGTAGTATAGTTTAATTTGAAGATAAGGCAATAATAACGTCCAGCAAAATAAAAATTATCTTTTAGATCGCTTGATTGATTTGTGGATTACGTAGGTTGACTTCGAGACTTATTATAAGCTCTTTCTGCTCAGTTAATAATGGTTTATTGATTAAAAAAACGTTTATTTTTATAGTAAAAAATAAGTTAGAATTCTTATTAGTGCCGTACCAGGTGATCCATTTTACATTTAGCATAAAAGAGACTCATTTATTCACAACATTTAGATTTGTTCAAAAAAAAATGTTTTTATTATTTTTTAATAACAACGTGCATTTTTAATTTCTCATTCTAAAGCAGAATATTTTTTGGGGTATTTCGATCTTTAAAAATCGAAATTTGGACGAGTAGCTTATTAGTTAAAGTATTTAAATTTAAAATTTTTGATGAGTGTAGTAATAGACTAACATTTTGAGGAGTACCCCTGTACCCACTCTGCTCATCTGAACTTTATAAATACTTAAAATTGATCAACTACAACTAAAGCATAATATTTTTTGGTGAGCTAGTAAAAGTTTATCAATTTTAAGTATTTATAAAGTTCAGATGTGCAGAGTGGGTCTATTCTCCACTCGTATAAGCTTTAAAATGTAAATACTTTAACTAATAAACTACTAGTCCGAATTTTGGTTTATATAGATCAAAATACTCCAAATAATATTTTGCTTAGGAATATGAAATTAAAATTGTGTATAGTCAATAGAGTAAAATACTTAGACAATTATAATGATAAAAAATAGTATAAAATGTAAATTTTTTCGAAAATATAGTTGTTATAATATCATAATCACTTAAAGTTATTTAATTATAATTGATGAATTGATTAATCGATTACAACTTATAATATTATATAATCTAGATACATAAATAAATAACTGATTAAATATATAATAATAGTTTAATAGTTGAATATACCTAATAATCAATTTAATTTAAATTTAATAGTGTGATTAACCAAATATGCTCAGCTCACTTATACTTAATTATATTACTTATATTATATCGAAATTTTGACTTTTTTTATTTTGAATTAAGTATATTTAAAGACAATATATTTTCAGATACTTAAATCTTTAATACCATTTGAGGAGTATCCTGTGGAGATACAAATTCTTTATTTCAAATGATAATTACCCTTTTTATATTGTTAAGGCGATGATTTTTTCGAAAGTGTTGATGCATCTAAATCAACATTTAAAACGAGTAATTTATTCTGAGTTATTAAACTTTATGTTCTAACGTTTTAGACTGAAACTACACTAATACAAGGATAATAATTCCTATTATTGATTTTACATCAAATATAAAAATATAAGTAATATTCAGTCTAATAAGTGCAAATTATTATTTTCTGACAAAGGTATTTTACATATATTAATTAATACCTAGGTAGTTACTAGTTACTATAAATTAAAATATTCAAATCACCAATACATAGCATCCATATATTTAAACCAATTACCGTGGACAATTTATCATCATATAATTACATTTATAATGTAATAACATTTTAATAATTCAAAAGCTACTCGTTCGAATTTTGCTTTATTTATTACATTACAATTAAATAAAAAATATGCTTAACAATTTACGGTAAAAAAGCATCTTCTCATCAGAAAAAATAAATTTTCATTAACACAGTCCATCACAGTTTATCACAGTCCTTAAATAAAATAAATATTATAAGTATTCAAAATTTCGGTCTTTAAGTATACTTTAAAATTCTAAAAATCAGAATTTGAAAAAAAATCATTATTAAAGGAGAAAATAGGGGTAAGTATGCTTCGTGAGCATATATGTAATCAAATAAGACCCACTCTGTATATAATTGAATTACTATTTGGGTACTGAGTAAATTATAGTTTTTGATTAATCAGAATAAGGATGAGTTAAAGAGATATAAACGTATAGAAACTTAGACCTCCATTCGGGCTCCATTTGTAAGCTACGGTAGTTTTAAGATTTAATAATCGGCTCTATAGGTATAGGATCTTTCGGGTACTATATTTCTATCTCTATACAATATTATAAGACTTATTATATAACTTAAAAACTTAATTACCTATAAGATAAATGTTGTCAATTGTCTAAAGAATAATAGTAATAAGCTGTATAAGTTTAATTGAAAAATTATAAACACTCGTGGTTCGTAATCGTAAACTCAAGTGACTCTTCCTACAAATCAATAACAATATGACGGAAATATATTAGATATATTAAATATATATTGGATATATATATATCCAAATAATACACATAAAACATTGTAAATTTGCTTAAAATATGTTACTATTTCAAATAGTTTTATTGACAATTTGTATCTCCTCTATGCAATAATTGTTATTAATAGTTATTATTATATGCATCCTACCAAATTGTGTGAATGAAACAAATCCAAAACTCTTATTTTTATAAAATAGCAAACCGATACGTGCGCATTATATTATTATTTTAAAAACTGTAAAACATACTCAAACAGAATCATACGTACAAATGTTATATGTTTTATAAGTATTTTGACAATCATGATTGATAATAAAAATAATAATTTTATATATAATATAAAAGTACGGTTCAGTAAACATGCATCGTCACAACGACACATCGTACATAATATACGTTGTACCTACTTTATGTACATGTGAAATTATGAGGGCGAAAAAAGTACACGCACACACATCTCGCCGCGTGTAAACACACAAATTCGTTATTATCGAGTTTGTCGTCGGCGCCGAAGTGTGACGTCAGGTCATATTGTTGTGTTTTCATGTGGGTGGATGGGCGGGTCGTAGGTTGCCACCTGTTCAAGAGAAACGGTATAGTTGCAGCCCGAACGTTCAGCCGAGAATTCGCCACTTGTTGGATTTTTCTGTGGACCGTGCAATCGTAATCGCAAGTAAGTCTTAAGTTTTTTTACTCCATTATATATAAATTTTTTTTTTTACTTTTATTCAATGGTTGGACAATTACATTAATATAATATTATATAAGAGTACATAACAATACAATGGTTTAATTTATATCTGCTAATACAGTCAGTTTAAATTTCAGTAGTGAGCTATAGCGTGAAAAAAATTGTTATAGGTACACAATAAAAATACTAAAATAACAATCAAGTAAAAGTATAAATTTTCCTTTTATTAAATAATTTTAATAATTTTAATAAGATTTATGTATTTAAAAGCTACAAATATTCATAGTATAAATAAATTAGTACAGTTGTACTGATAAATACATTTTTATTTTACCTAATAAAATTATAAAATTGATTTTAGTATAAAATAAAGATTTTATTTGAAGCCTTTTCGATGTTTAATGAATAAATATATTTTTTTATTGAATATAATTATAGAAAATTGATTTTTAGTATAAAATAAAGATTTTATTTGAAGCCTTTTCGATGTTTAATGAATAAATGCAATACATTAAACTATAGTTTTGTACAATTTTAGTTTTATATCTTGTATGGATTCTGTGGAAACATAAATTAAAAATAAAATTAATCCCATGCCGAAAAAATATGTATATAATATGCGCTTTAGAATATGAGATCTCAGAAGCCAAAAACTCATTTTCTCCAATTAATTGTTTTTATAATTTACACATATTGATATCATTGCCATTTTAATAATCGACAAATTATAAAAATTATTTATGGATATTTTTAGGTACATTAATAAGTAACTGTTTCTCAATTCCAAGTCGGAATGATTACAAAATAAAATATAAATTGAGTTTGGAAAATTATCCATTCGTTACTATGAATAATATGTAAATTGTTTTTGTCAAACGGCGCCATTAGTATGTAAAAGCCGTATTAAATGTATTTAAGTTCACAATTGAATAATTTAAATTTATATTATTTTTCTTCATGAAACTAAAATTATATTTATGTATTATTTAAAATAAAATACATGAGTGGTTTTGCAAGTTATTTTAAAATTTAACTTAAATTAGTAAATTAAGGTCTTCTTGTTTAAGTATTAAATGTCAAATATACATTTAATCGAGTTGCTCTGTTTATAAGAATTTGTTTTTTTAAAATAATTGCGTACTCCTATTTCGTCTCATTTAAATGTGATAATAATATTTCTTTTGCATTTGGATTCTAGAGTTAGTTTCTCAGCAATAAAGAAATATTATACGAATTTTTTTTTTATTTAAGTAATATTCTTTCTTTTGACTTTGCCACAATTTTCGCGAAAATCAAATAATATCATTCTGCTGGCCTTTGAAATTAAATATTTTAACTCAATTGACTACTCAGAGTCAGACTGTCGCGTATAATAATGTTAAAAATGATAAAAAAAAATGCCTAAAGGGAGTGGATATTCCATAGCTTAAGCGTGTTGTATTACACGTAAATAAAGATACCATTTATAACCCCTGGGTAGATTAAAGCTACAGTTAATCCTTAGTCGGGCATTGGTGTCATCATTTTTACGCTGTCCCAGCACAAGGGAAATAATATATTAAAATGTTACGTTTGTGATATATTCTAACATCATTGAGTTGATTATCATATGAATAAACAATTTACATTATTATCAAAACAAAATAATAGCATATTATAATAATATGTGTATTGTAAATTGTATAACACTATAATGTTTATAATACAAATACATTGGATAAATTAAAGTTTTAATTCAAAAATAATAAACACATTAGAGTAATCTATGATGACATGTCTAGAGAGGAGCCGAATGACTTGGGCTTAATTAATTCGTTTTATAAACACGTTATTGCATATTAAACTTAATAATTTCACGTACAAACTTCCCGCATTTATTAATTATTTTTGTTATGAATTTCTGATGTCTTATCCCATATCCCCTGAGGCTAGAGATACGTTTCTTTACGTGAGAGGAATTGTAAAAAAAACGGTTTTTTTATATAAAATAATTTATGTCTGGATAACTGTGTTGCTGCCAGAGTACGAGAATTAATTACATTTTGGTGAGCTTTTAATAATCACTGCTAAATCCAAAACCCTACAGTGCACAACTGAAATGCTCGTCTGGTATTTTTTTAAATCAAGTTATTTTGGACTTAATTAAATACACCTGCCCAGATGAGGTTGTTTTTAATCTCAACATTTAAATTATTCTCCCCCCTTTCGAAGAACTATATAATTTATATTAAACAATTTCCTGCTGCGTATATATAATATTATATACAACACTTTAATGTATATATTTTTCGAACTGATGGAGTAGATATTTGTATCCTTGCTGAAAAGTACATTTTAACGATTTTATCATTAGAGCGTTCAGCATTTCATCGGTCGAACAAACGTTTTAAGCATTAGCATATACATGTATAATATTTTTTCGTCGACTTTTCATATTGACAATATAATTATTATTGTGATAGTGTGTTATTTATACTAGAAAATATTGTGACTTTTATTAAAAATAAAAAATAAGACTGGAAAAAATAGCACTGCCGTGACGTATAATATCCGGTTTAAGCTTCTTCCTAATACAAAAAAAACCATTTTGAAGAGTTAACGTCCCATAAAAGTTGTTTTATATTTTTAATGCTGTTTTATATGTCTAAAAATGTTCAGATTTTCTTACGTTGAAAATTATAACAAAATTATATCACTTGAACAAACAATATAGCCGTTGTTTATTGTTTTATTTTGTATACCTATTTGGTATACAGCCAAGGCAATTGAAAATTGAAATGTAGCTTTACGCAATAGCTTATAATATAATTAGCCAATATTGAATATTTTGATGTTTGATACATAAAAATTGAATTTCAAAAATGTAAATAATTAGAAAAAAGTATTTAAAGTTTAGATAAGTGGAGCGTATAATGGCACGTATAATGGCCTACCACCCAAAAATAATTAATCTTCGAAATTCTATTTTTATACAAACAACTCTTAGAAAAATATTCTGTTTTAATATGAAATTAAAAATGAATGTTGTCAAAAAAAATGAAAACTGAATAATGATATAATAATTAATAAAATACTAAAAAAAATAAATTGTTGTAAATAATGTTTTTTTGCGTGATGTATTAAAATTATGTAAAATTAGTGTTCAGTGTTTAAATTGTCATCCAGTATAGGTCTTAATTAGTAACTATGCCTGTAGGTTATAGTATACAACAATTTAATAACACTTATAATAACAATACATTACATTACATATTCAATTATCAATAATAATAATCACTAAATCAAAATTATAAGCTTTATGCGTCTATTAAAGATAACTATGTAATTAAAAAAAGGATTAAATAATTATACCTAGTTTATATAAATAATTTTGAGTAATAAGCTGCAAAATATTTAAATTTTAAAAAAAAAACATGTTCCTTATCTTACCTATATTATATTACTTAATTAAATTATTTAATCAATTAGTCTGCAAATTGTCTACTTTTATTATTATGTGATTGATGGTATATAGTTTAATTAGTTAAACATTTTGTTACACAATATGGAATACAGAAGAGAAATGTTGTCTATATTTTATAAAAAATTAAAAAGAGAAAAGTGAGGTTACTAGCTCTTCTGTACATAATTTTGAAGTACCTTTTTCAAACAAACGTCGACACTATTTTTTTTTATAAATGTATGGCCTGATGCTTCTTTTCTAGTATAAAGGAAATCTGTTTAGCATAATATGTAATATGATTAAAAACTTGAAATTTATTGGATAGACATTCAAAAGTATAGCCTAAATAACTTTAGAAATGTCGCATTTGCGTAGGAAATGCAAATCGAAAGGTACATTGGAAATTTTAATATCAATATTGTAAAAATTATAATCAGTTAGATACATCACGAAATATTGTTTATATAGAATCTAAATAAACATAAAACATTATAAATTATTGTTTTTTAGTTGTAATTTGTCCATTCGACGTGTTAATAAATAATATGTTAGGTATGTTATAATGCTTTGAGATAAGATTATATGAAATTATACCATTAATAGTATAACAGAATAAGTACCTACCTACCTACTTATCTTATATAGTTATATAATAAGACTATATTAATTGAGACGTTAAAGATCTTAAATTGTGGCTTGATACATCTTTAGTTATATATCTATACTCTGGGATGGATGGTAATCGAATAAACATTTAGGGTATAATCAAAATTCAAAACCATTATAAATATATAAATATAATAAATTGGAAGGCCAGTGGGGAACAGCTAATTTAATTAAATGAGATCATTTATCGGATCTCTAATATTGTGCTACCTAATATATAGTTACCTACCTATAATATATGTTAAACAATTAAACATAAAAATAAAAATAAAAGCTACTCAATCTATCTTAACAATATAGGCATAGTTAATCCGTTTAAACACTTTAAATATCAATGACGTTTTCTATTGTAAATATTCCTCAAACTAAGGATTTTATATTTATATTGCTCTAATGATAGGTAGACAATTAAATTATTTTTAACAAATATAATAATTATTTTTTAGATAACTATATAGACTGCCTCTTGTAATATGTAGGTATACAGTCATTCTGGAAATAATGAACGATCTGAACGGATTTGATTTCCAAACCAAAATATATTCAATATGATCACTTATGTATTATGTAATATGGTCACTGACCAAAAATGTTGAAAAATGTGGAACCTAAAAGATTTAGATACATGGATTGCACTCTTATTTATAGGGTTATAACTTATATGGAGAAAATGTATCACTAGAATAAGAAAGTTGTTACACCAACATTGTGTTAAGCTCTAAGTGCTTATAGATTAAAGTATAAGAAAAGCACATCAACCGAGGCTCTTGAGAAATGTTTCATAAGTTTTATAAACTAGGACCCCCTCTCGAACTAGGAAATTTTACAAGAAATCTCATGAATCCAATTGATAAAACTATAGTAAGAAAACAAATTATGTAGGATATAAGGAATGTTGAATGTAGTTATGTAATACTTGTATTGTCTTAGGTATTTGCTATTGGATACGAATAACATGAATTTTAAATTACTTAATAGTCAATCACAATCCAATTATATAGTTTTAACTTAAAAACTTTACTGGAATTCCATCAGTTATAAGATCGTTGTCAATAATATAACACTTATAGAATACAACGGTTAAAATTAGAGTTTCTCACGTTTAAATTAAACAATTTCTCGTTTTAAGATATTATAATATTCTACGCTTAATATTATTATTCTGAGTAATGCGTAATACTATAAATATTTAAAGTACAACACTGTTTGCATAATATACAAGCATACAACCAATACCTAACCGGTATAGGTGTACCGATATAATAAATTATTTGTAGGTATGCCGTAACAATATTGTAAAAAGTATTTACCTCAAAATATAAAATTAAAAATACGGGGCCGAATAGTATATTATAACAGTTTAACACATTGAGTGCCAGGCCAAAAATGACAAAACTGACCATTCTGACCGGGACATTTGTTTTATAATGTGTTTATCATATAAATGTGTATCATTATCAATACACACGGCACAAATAAACATATTAGTTGTGTATTGAAATTGATACACGTGGCACTCAAATTGTTAAGGTACCTACCTATAATATTATTATATGATAAAGGTACGTTATTTCATACGAAAATATAAACTCCACACGATACATCACGAATATGATGATAGCAATATAATATTATGTCGAAATTGTGTGATGGTGAAATTTGTTTCGTGCTCAGTGTAAACATGCAAAGTTTACACACATCGTGGTATTGCCGCTAATTCGAATACACGGACTGAGGATTTTAAACTTAAAATTATTGACCCAGTTTAATTCAAACTTTCAAACTGTTCAAAACGAATACCAATTGGATTCAACCTGGATGCCATAATCTGCATCATATAACATTCGGTGAAACCCGTAACTCGTACAGTCGTACTGTGTATCTAGCCTTAAATAATAATCAATAGATTATTCTAAAATCAATATTATAAAGATATTATAACTTGATATTTTAACTACATTCGTTGTTTCAAAATGTTTAACGTTTTTAAAAATATCTTTTTTTATGTACCTACCTATACCTACTTGGAAATCAATACAAAACAAAAATTTAAAAAATATTTAATATTTTTATTGTTATCATTTTTAAGGTTTTATTTTTTTTTTTTTGATGACAAAGCATACATTTTTTATTTCATATTCCAACGCAGAATTAGATAGAGGTAAAGATACCTATACGACTTAAACAATCTAAATATAAGGATTTCAAACAGGTATATGCAATTTGAGAAAAAGAGTGGATTTGCACAAAGTAGGTAGTAGTCCTCGGCTCTGCTAGTCCAACCGTTAAATACTTATAAGTTATAATTAATTATTCAGATAGGTACTTGTTTAAAAGTCATGTTTCATGCATCAAAAATTACAAAAATATATTTTCACTTCGGAGTAGGTATGAAATTAAAATTGTAAGGTTTTCATTATAAATGGTAAAAAGCTTAATAATAAAAAATATAATTTTTTAAAAAATGTTCTTTCAAGATGAATTCATATTATATAAGAAAAACATTAATATTTTTTGAAATAATGAGTGTCTCGAGTCAAAATAATAAATCTGTATGTATATGAATTCACGGGACAACCCTTCGAATTTTAAAATAAATCTAAATATTATTTTATTTTATCCTTGTTCATTATTGTTGTACAAACTACAAAAAGGGTACCTAGGTAGCTACCATGTTTTCTTATTTTCATGTGTCTATAATTCTATATACAAAAATTTAATATAATGTTGTAATTATTATTTTCACCGTCGTTACAAAGGAAAATATAATTAAAAAAAAAAACTAGAAACATAAATCGTATTCCACACACAACCAGTGTCTTGCTGCATAATTAACTATTAAGTACAATATAATATAATATAATAAATATATGTATACATGACGATGAGCTTCAAGATTATTGACGTATTGTTGCTATCAACTTCTCTCTCTTTCTAGTGGTTGTTTCAACACCAGTTTTTCATTTATTCGTGTACCGTGGCTTCCCTCCCACAACAATACAACCGTCCGTTAAACCCGCGACCCTTTGTATACAACGGTCTTTTAGCGTTTAGGAGCTTAAAAAGCCTTTCTCATTTATCTCGGCGGGTAATAATAGTGGAAACTGATGTTATGTCGCGCTGCGTGTGTAGGAGTAGGACAGCGGGTTACCGTGGCAACCAGATTTTCCACTATAAACGCCACCGTAGATGGTTATTATTATTATTATTATTATTATTATGACGTTTTATACTTGATCCCGACGTTGACCATGCACGTGTCCAAGAAAGCATCAAAACAGTTTCGAATCAACTGAAAGATTACGACTTAACAATAGATATTTTCATTAGGTACTTATTGAAATATAATGACAATGTCTTTACTCTTTATCTTATATTTTCGTTTACAAATAACCAGATAATCAGTATAGTTGTTGTTTATAGTACGAGTGTTACCGCTGTGACTCATCGTTAATTTTTCTCGAATTAATATATTTCGAATTTTAAAAAGGTGGGTAAGTGGATGTCGCTCTGCTGTACAGTAGGTTAGAAGTGGGTCACTGTATAATGGATGGTATTAAATTTGAATTCAATGATATAATATCATTGTATAAGAAAAACGATTCTGAGCGAAGACGGTATGTCAGTCTAGGTATAAGACATAATATTATATTATAGTCTATAGTATTTTAAAAAAATTGATCTATAATAGGTACATATAATAAATTCCAAATTAATCATATCATAATATCTATTAGGTACTTATAACGCGATATACATCAACAAAAAACCATGGTACTATCATAGATATATAATAGTATACTTTAGAAGTTTCAAGTACCCGCACGAATAATATTATACAATCACAACAAAATAACTAAAATAGTTATCCTAGGTTTTTAATATGTAATTTCGTCCAAATTTGTACTTAAAATGACTATAAAAATAAACTGGGTAAATGTATTTTTTAGATTTTTTGGTAACAGAATTAATAACTTACGTGGAATCTTGTTTTAAATTTTCAATTCTTAGATACAAAAATTGAACATTTTATAAATTTTTAACTACAAAATAATTTTTCAAATTAAAATTTGATAAATTTTGTCAAAATTTGATCTTTAAATGCTTATAAAAAAAAATTGTGCCTATGTATCTTAAATATTTTCAACTGATAT
>NC_042496.1:34986224-34989838 GCF_005508785.2 Acyrthosiphon pisum
TTTAGAAAAAAAACCTAAAAAAAATGGAAAATGAAAATGTCCGTAAAGAGCTCAAAATAAATCCAAAATATTTCAAAATTTTACCGTGTATAGAAAATGCAAATATAAACAACCTGTGAAAATTTCATATATCTACGGTCATTTGTTTTAGAGTTACACCAAAAACCAAAATCGATTTTGTTAAAAGTCGATTTTGCGTAAAAATTCCCGTTTTTCCATTAATTTTCTTTTGTTTTTCACGTCGCTTTTGAAAACTACTGGGAAATTTTTACTTTTGACCCCCCAAAGTACCAACTAGATTCACTTTCCAATCATAAAAGTTACTGTTGAAGAAAATCGAAGCAGTTTTACTGTCCTAAAAGGTGATGACAGACACAAAAATAAATAAAAAAAAAATAAAAAAAAAAACACACATCATTGTAAAATCAATACATTCATCGTTCCACTCAGAATCTAAAATCAACTTTAATTTGACTTCACTTTAGTGCTTTCATTGTAGGTACCTAGTACCTACATGATTTTGTCTAAAATATAAACCATTAATTTGAAAATGATGTTCATATTTAATATAAAATATTTCACTAACTATATTATCTAGATATACGTAACATTTTAATATTACCAACTTGCTTAAATATTTGCTGTTTTTATAAATCAAAGAATTAAAACTTCTCAAATAGTAAGTAGTAGGATGTTAACTTTATACATAATGTTATTGGTACATTTTAATAGTATAGTCAGTGTAGTGAGGAACCAAAAACGGGATCAAGGCCACACCTAGATTTTTTGTTGGGAGTATAATACCTATTGTCTTGTCACCAATTACATAGAATTATAATTGTTTTTAACGGTTTTTATGGATACGTTTTATATTTCGTGAGGAACTATTGGACTTGAAATAGTCAATAGATATTTAATGAAAATATTAAATTATACGTAAATAATGCATAAATCGAATACTGGCGTAGGAGTACCTATATTATAAGCTATTAATAATTTTCAGCGAAGAAAATTCGATTAAAATATATTATATACTTGACAATGATGTAACGTTATAAATATTTAGTAACCGTATTTTTAACACAGATAACTCATTACCTACTCTATACTATTGATGGATTTACTGATGTGTTATTATTATTTTTATTTTTGTATTGTTACTTATTATATTTTAATTATTTAAAATTTTAAACATTTAAATATTACCTACTTGTATAGTCGTTAAGTATCAACGTATACGTATCATACTATTATAATTTATAACTATACAGATTGTTGTGTAAATTAAATAGGATACGGATGTATACATAAAAAAATAAAAACTCCTTAAGTTTTTAAGTTGGTAACAAAAAAGATTTGTATTCTCGTAATTTATTACTGTAATCGTATTGTAATAAGTTTCTCAATCCTGGTGAGAGGCGATAAAACATCGAATATTTCTCCCTTCTATATTTTGAAAAGCATATATTTTTTACACCGAAAATACCGACCCACACCTAGGGTCCCGACAATATAAAATATGACAAGAAATGTATTTTAGGATGAAAAATTGTCAGGGTTTTTAAAAGTGCAGAGGAAATATCCGGTTTTGAATAGTTAATTTAGGCAAATGCTTCAGGTTTTCTCGTTAAAAACGATTTATAGGGGTCGCAGCGTTTCTTAGTGTAACACGAGATGATAACGAAGAGCAAATGATTTATTGAAGGAGGTATGTTATTTTTTAGACATAATTTGGTTATTCAATTATTAATGTCATATAGGTAGTGAATTTTCGCGTACATCTTACTAAATGTTAATAATTTGTTAAGACTTATCGATACAAGTGTATTTAAAAAGTAATGGGTTGGTTTTATGAAAAAGTATGAGTTTTATAGTTAATAGTTTGGAGAACATTTTTTTCCTTTGAATTTTATAAATACCTAATAGCTTCATTACTTATTGGGTTCAATATAGGAAACTAAAAAAAATTGAATAAAATAAATTAATATTTTTACTATATGCGTACAACAGGAAATATAATTCAAATTGAAAGAATTCGAAAAGACTATAATACTTAATTTATTTTGAATGATTATCTAAATATAAATTTAATACTAGTATTAATTTATAAATAGGTACGTTAATTGATCAGGACTATTAAATGAATAATTATTTATTACTATATAAAAATCATTTGATGGAGGGGTCCTTAGTTCTTAGAGTCTCCTATAATTTATTACACTACATATTATAATATAATGTAAGTATATATTTGTTTTATGCGATATTAAATTCGGACCAAGAGATATTTTAGAACCTTTCCTATTTTCATCACATATAGCAAGCTGAGAAGTGTCAAATCAAAAACGTCGAATTGATTGACCCTGCTTGTTCAGACGTCGTTTCGATTAACACACTTCGTAGCACGCATATTTGTTTGAATATCGAATAACTCTTTTACCACATTTTAACACTCATGTTCAATTTTAGCTATAGTGTAATTATTTGAAATAATAATTTCCTAATAGTATTTCTGCAACAAGAATCTGTCTGGAACAAAAGTAATTAATAAAAAAATAATTGGATTGAAGCGGACAGAGAAAAAAAAAAAGTACCGAAAATTAATGATTTTTGACATTGAATATTCAAGTATATAATATAGTATACGAGTTAGACCCTAAACTTCAGTCAGTATATTAAACATTGTAACGTAAGTAAATATTATATTGTATTTGCTTATAATTTTTTTATTACATAAATGTTTTTAAAAATATTTATTTTACATGATTTATAATATGGAGTAATAACACATTTGCATTTTTTTTTCATAAAAAGTGACATTTTTATTGTTATAAGTAACTATAGTTTATCTCAAATGTCTATAAAGATTTTAAAAAAACACCAAAATTATGTCTAGAAAACGGTATTGTAAATATAAAACCTTTGCGGTAATTCTTTTTTGAATTACGACAAAAATACAAAATCGTTTTTGTCGAAAGCCGGTAATTTTTTAGAATTATTTAAAAATATACGAATTTTTTATACTTATAATACTTTTGATTTTCTAGTGTACTAGATCCAATTTGGTAGTAGAAACTACACTCAAATTGTTTCTGCTTCAAAACGTGATAACAGACATACACGAAAAATGTTTTTTAAAAATTTGCTCAGATTCTTAAACTATACCTACTCCAATTGTTAGGCAGTTGTTGACCCAACTTTTTAGAGTTTCATACTATATTATTTCAACTGAGCATTTTACTATTTTAGTGATTTCTAATATAACCAAGACCCAAGTCATTTGCTAGTTTATAGTAAAAGGGATTATAGTATAGGGTCAGCATTAGTGACCGGGAGTTGTGGCTTGTGGGTAATATAATTTATCCACTGCACGGAGGGTTTATGTAAATCGTCGGGATACATTGGTTAAAATATAATATGGACATGAGTATAATACAATCAATATATACAAATATAATACATTTATTTTCTGAATTATTGGTATGACTTATATTTTATAACTTTTTTAAATTTCAAATACCTTCAGATTCCTTTTTCGAATACCTTTTTTCCGATTGTCAATTAAATTATGTAGGTATACATAATTTAATTGACAACGTAGGTATACATAATTT
>NC_042496.1:34989924-35024708 GCF_005508785.2 Acyrthosiphon pisum
CATCGTTCGTTCGAAAAAGGAATCTGAAGGTATTTGAAATTTAAAAAAGTAATAAAATATTGTCGACATTTTCGAATTTAAAACGATTAAGAGATTGTAAACAAATAACAATATCGTTCGTTAAGATAATTGAGAATAAGAGGTTGTTAGATACATAAAATGGTGAAAATATAAGTACTTACCTCTAAAAAAAAAGGCATAATGAAGTATATTCATAGAATATGAATTTGGCAAGTTCGCTTCATCATCTTCACTCATAAAAATAAAACTAAACTAATTTAAATAGTATAATAATAAGCTACAATAATGACGTATACAATTAAGTATTAATCACCACCTATAGCATATAGGTAGGTACCTACTTATCTATTATTATAATAAAAATATATTGTATTATTTTCAAAGCTGTAATTCATGTAATTAGGTCATAGTTATATCATTGAGCGTGTACAGTGTACTTTTTTGTACTTTGCTGGGCATGTATTAAAAATTGAGCACCAGCCACATGATTATTCTCTAGTCCTTTTTACTTTACAATTATCTTCGTTGGCTGACAGGGGAGCACAGGCTAATTAAATTTCTATTTTTAATTTACTGCCAGTTAAAATTGACTCCACTAATTTCCTCTTTTGCGTTAAATTCAAAATCCCTATTTTAGTCACACGTAAATAACTATCCGTTTTATATTCCTGTTTGTATGCTGCTAATGAGCCACCTGTAAAAATTATTAGGATTGTCAATACTGAATCGTCTCACTCTCAATCTAATTAATTTTCTGTACCTATCTTATTATACATATTTTATGTTTGTTATTAATTATTCATTTTGCTGTTTTTTGAGTATTGATCATTATATCTTTTTTGTATGCTAATATTTTATGTATTTAAATGTTTCTTGTAATGCAACCATTGGGCTACCAGTTGTACTTCAATAAATAAATAAATAAATAAATAATTAAATAAATAATGCATAATATAGAATGACAGATTAATAGTATTGTTTTTCCCTATGTTTGTACTTAATTTGTAATGACAAAAACAACACAGTGCTAAATCAGTACTGGTTGAACACAACCAATAATCCCAATAAAATCGTAAAATAAATCTATAATGTTTTATTCATAAAAATAAGATAAAAATGTAATTTATCAGATATGCGTAAATATTACACTACCTGCACCTAACAAATAGTACAAGTGCTTCCCTAATATGCAGATAATCCTGATTAAAAAACAAATGACCTTTATGGTAAATTACTAAGGAGTAAGGAAGGATCAATAATAATAATAAAATCGATAATAATTGGTCAATACCATTTTATGAAGACCAGACTTTTCCATCTTGAAAATTGTTTCAATTCCTATACCTAGTTAATTAAATACATTCAAAGACATCTGGGTCGTCTGGGACATCTGGGTCGTATTGATTTTGTTTTTCTCGTAGTCTTGAATTTCTTAGATGTATTTAATGTGTATATACATATAGACATATAGACATGTAGTATATAGATAAATTGTAACATTACCTATATTATGTATAAATGTGTAAGGCACGTAATACGATCCTGCACTATTATATCGAATAAGCATTACTGCATTAGTATAATAATGTGATATTATATAGCTAAATTATTTTGGGCATATTTTGTCAAATGTTGGATTATAGCAATGTCCTGATGGATTACACAACATATTTCACACAGTGTTATTTCCTCTTCCTTCCACGCAGCTTTATTGGTGCACTGGCCACACTATATACTATCATTATTAAGCCCTCGCGAATCCTCTCTAGATATCCGTTTTCCCACACCATTACACATACACATAAACCACCACCCACAAACAAACATACCACACAAACACACTGGATTCTCAGGTTTACTAATGCTAACTACTGTATTATCTGCAGCAAGTTAAACAATTAATTACTATAATATAATATATTATATACCAGCGCACATAGTATAATGTCTACGTCAGTTGTACCATTGCCGAGTATTGGAGTCCGCCTCATCCGGTCAGCACTGTTGCTGATCCCGGAAACGTTTTGGCAAAGTGATGGTGGGATTAATGGAATTGAACGGTGTTGTAAACATTAACAAACGCCCGTGGACAAATCCTCATCATCCTCACAGTTATATACAAATTATCATCAAATGCTACGGAAAAGTCCGGTCTATGGTCAAAATTTACAAAAGCTATTTAGTTTCCTCTACCTATATACACTATAAAGCGAACACTTTGGCCTGTTTACTTTATATTCTACCTAAAATATAAGACACAATAGTTCCATAATCGGCCCATCAAAACTTTTTTTCGTACATTTCGGTGGCAATTAGTTGTTAGTCATAATAATTTAATATATTGTTAAGTAATAAGTGTTTAGCAGGTCACTAAAATGAATGTGTTAAACTTTAATTCAATAATCTAAAATTATTGTACACGAAAAACAATTCTGAGCAAAGACAGTTGCGGTCAGCCTATATTATAATAATATTTTTAAATTATATGATTATATCTAATTACGTCCAGATTAGAATTTTAAATATTTATTAAAAAAGTCTGTGTTTACAAAATTTTTAGCTTATTGGTTACTCTATTAAATACTTGTGAGAAACTTTGTTTTAAAATTACAATCCTTAGCTATAAAAATTGAACATTTTATAAGTTTTTAACTACAAAATAATTTGCAATTTTCGTAATTTTTATGAATTTTGTCAAAATTTGAAATTTAAATTCTTATAAAAATACCGTGCCTAGGTACTAAGTGCAGTTGATCGATCGTACTCAATTATAGTTTTATTTAACATTTTTATAAAAAAATTAATTGTAATATTTAATAATTATAAATGTGTATGTTTTTTTAAGTCTACTTATGTAATTTGTTTTATAAAATAATTATTATAATTTTGGTTATGATAACATGAGATGTTTTGTAAAAAAAAAAGGTATTCGAAAAAAATTTGGTAAGGGGGTCCGCGATTTCTAGATATCTTTCATAAGGGGGCCCGTGATCTACAAAAGGTTAAGAACCACTGCTCTAGGTCCTAGAGTCTAGGAGTTCGAACCATCCTTTTTTAAATACCAAATGATTATAATATATGATATATTATGTCATGCCAATTATAAAAAGAAATATAAAAAGATTTCTCATTCAGTGAGCAGTAATCAAAAATTCTGTATGTTCTATACACTCTAATAGCATATTTTTTTTAAATAACAATAGCGACCCATACATTTTCTGTCAAAGATAAAGTTATGTAAAATGTTTTGATTTATTATCTGAAACAATTTATGAACAATACAAAAACGTTTAATTAAAGAGTAAATGTACATGTTGATGTATGGATAATTAATGTATTGAAATAGAAAATGAATAATTAATTAAAATGAAAAACTATTTATTTTTAACTTTTGATGAAAGTAGTAAAATAATATAAATAACCTTTACTGAAAAACATTATTTATTTTAAATAGTGTAACTGTGTAACTATTGTTTATTAACTTGGCAATGAGTTGTAATTAACTACTAAAATATGTTTTAATTCATAATTGCATTAGGTAAACCTACTTTTGAATGATGGGTATATACTATGTATATGGTATATTATATATTTTTCAACACATTTGATGATACATATTTTATAACCATTAATGGATATGAAATAATTAACCCAGTATGCGAAGGATTAATTGAAGTATTTTGTATAAATCACAATAACAAATTTATATTTAAGTCTAATTTATTACAAAAAAATATCCTCTTGTACAAAAAAAACCATACAATTTATGATTTTACTTTCCTAATCATTAATTAATAGAAATTTAAATATATAAAAATATATTTATATATTTTGTTACAATTTAAATTTGAATACAGACATTAAATACATATTGAACTACCTATGTTATATTATATACATTATTGTACATGACGCTTTACTACAAATGCGTAACCAAACCAATTCAGAACGGGTTATATTTTTTAATATTTTCTTCCTGGTAATCGGATATTAGCTTTATGCTTGACTCTGGTATAGTTCCGGTAGTTTAGGTATATATGTGAAGACGATGCAAAGAGGAAAAACATCACACGCGTTATATTGAACATAGTTTCGCTAAAAAGAAATATTGTAGACGGAATAATACTACAACAAGCACAAAATGGCGGCTCAAAAAGAGCGTGCGGTATACTTATATATAATACAATTTAGGCCCATTACAAAAAAAAAAAATAATAATAATAAAGGTGTTCGACAGGCGGGCTACGTAGGTACCGTTATACGCGACAAAAACGTCGTTTACCGCCGGCAAAATGTTATTTTATCTCGGCGGCTTGTTTGTTTTGTACTCTCTGTCTCTCTATAAAACTGTAATCAATATCCAACAAAAACAATGGGAATTCACGCTAGAGGGTTGAGTAGAAAAAAAATGTGATAGAAGTTTAATGAACTATATTCGCGCGAGTTCGTTACGTTTTATACTTGAGAGTTTAAGGCCTAGCTGTCAAATCATATAACTTAAGACTTAAATTGCGATTTAAATTTAAAAAATGCAATTGAAATATATTATTTTTTGATTGAAATATCGTGTCCTTGTTATGATTCGCTTATCAAACGATTGATATTGAAATGATACGCATGCAAATCTAAAATATGTAATACTGATATTGAACTCGTATAGATAAAGAGGATATTCGTATTAGCGCTTATTGGATTTACTGAACTCCCCCAAAATAGTATAGTTTAGATTCATAATATACATTAAGATTATAACTTTTATTAGTAGACAGCTGGTACTAATAAATTAAAAATGACTTTTACTGAAATATTATTGTTCTATTCAATCAAAAAACAAAATACAATATATAATATATATAATATATTTAATTTTAGCCATTTAAAATGGTTGTATATAGAAACTGGAGACGACTTGATTGCAATATAAGCTTGCGTAGAAAAATACAAATCTCTCAATGACATTTTTGTAATTCAATCTTAAAATTAACATCCTAATAAACTGTTTAATACCTAAGCAGTTATACTTAAACTTGTTTAGTTTTTTCAAAACTTGCTGATACATGCATCCATCAATATACGATTATATATTAGGTAGGTACCTACGAAGGAAATTATGATTAAGTTATTCTCACAATTAATAATAAAATTACCAGATAAACTATTAAACCTGCATAACATTATAGATTATTATTATTATCAATAGATTATGATTTATGATGTAATTTGTAAAATAAAAAGTTTTCGTAATAAAATTAATTAAGTAGGTACCAACGAAAGTTTGATGTAAAACACAATCAAACATCAGATTTTTTATATCATTATTATGTTTTTAAACTTTTGTATTTACGATAAAACTAAAAGGTTTATGACTAAACTTACATGATATGCACATTTAAACGGTATTTTACTGGTCTTGGTTTTTTTATGATTAAACCGTGAAATAAGACGATATCAGCTGGTATAAAAAAGTGTATGAATTATAAATGTTTTTTTTAACGTGTTGTAAACGTAAATAGATCCATCATAACAAATTTAAATTAAATAAGTAAAATTGTAAGTATTGGATTTCATAATCGAAGTTTTTAAGATTCTGAAATAAATTATAGATGTACTTGTACATGTATCTAGGTATAATGCGCGTTTTTAATTAAAATAAAATTGAAGTTGTTCTAATTTGTTATTAAAACTATATTTTGCATTTATATTATAAATAAATTATTCTGAGCGGAGCGATGAATGTATTGGTTTAACAATGATGTTTTTTTTTGTGCCTGCCAACACCTTTTAGAACAGTAAAAGTGCTTAGATTTTCTTTAACAGTATCTTTTCTGATAGGAAAGTGAATCTAGTTGGTACTTTGGGGCCCACTAGTTTTCAATAGCGCCATGAAAAACAAAAGAAAAATTAAGCAACAACAGGAATTTTTACGCAAAATCGATTTTCGACAAAATCTATTTTGGTTTTTGGTGTACCAAATATCATAGGCTGACAGACCGTTTTCACTCAGAATTGTTTTTCATATATAATGATATTTTATCATAGAATTCAAATTTAACACCATCCATTACAGTGACCCATTTGTAACCTACTGTACAGCAGAGCAACATCCACTTACCCATTATTTTTTTTTTTTTAATATTTTGTTATGCTTACTACTAAACTGTTTCAAAATCGAAAATTTAAATAGGTAATTTAAATAGCTAAGTACTAGTTCTTTTAAGCATATTATATTAAATTTGCGTTAAGAATATTTATTTTCTTATGAAATCTATTCAATTATTTCAAATTAAATATACGCATTTTCATATTTTAGTGATAGATTATAAATATATTAATACTGGAGGTATATAAATACAATAGTTAACTATATTAGCATGTGTTTATAATAATTACTCGCGTTCGAGCTTATAAACTTACAATGAATAATAAAACAAAAACTTTCTTATATATTGACGGGGTTTTATAGATCCATCTTTTTATGAGGAATATTTCTTTACATTTTTTATAGAATAAAATATTATATAATATAAATTTTTATACATAAGGCGTAGAAAAAGGGTTTCTTATAATTATAAACAATAGAGAAAAAATGTATACGTAGAACATAAGTCAGTTTTTATTGCATTTTATGAATTATTTTTAAATTTCGATAGGAGTTAATACAGTTTTTAAAAACTTTTTGTTAGTTACCTGCATACTTTGGGGCAACATTTTATATTAAACATTGATTTTCTTTTATGATGTAGTTTTAATTTCTCTTTTTATAGTTGGTAAGAATTGTTCTTAATATTTCTAAATAATTAAATAATATTATATAGGTACATTACTTACCGGTGAGATCAGCGTTCAAGTAAAGTGACTAACATGTAGTCATTAAGGATATCTAGTTTTTTAGTCATTGTATATATTTTTTAATTTTGTTATTTACATTAATTAACTATATAATTAATGTAGGTATTCGATCATATTTGAGATAAAAAAAAAACAAAACAAAAATAGCAGGAAGTGGGCGTCACTCTGTTGTACAGTAGGTTACAAGTGGATCACTGTAATGGATGGTGTGTTAAATTTGAATTCAATGATATAAATTATAATATAATTGTATACGAAAAACGATTCTGAGCGGAGAATCAGTCTAGGGTATTTTACATTTTATTTATATTGTTTTTATTAAACGGTAGCTGGTAAGTTAAATTAATATAATAATATCATTTGAATATTATCCTAAGATTATCAGTGATGCTAGATAAATAAATTAGGGTTGGGCCGATACCTCTTTTTACCGATACCCGATATTCCGATATATGCAAACGATAAAACACCGATACCCGATATATTTGAAAACCAACATTTTCAGCATAAACAATGAACCGATATTAAAATATCACCGATACTATCAACCGAAATAATATTATCATTTTACATTTAACTATTACAATTTATAATCAATGCTATTATACTGATAAATTTGGTTTTTTTTTTTTTTTTTGGTATCGGTTCAAATATCGGTTTTAGTATCGGCCCATCCCTAAAATAAATTATATACTTAAGTAAAATTGGGCTGTTTTTAAACCAGTGCATACGGTGCATCGCAGGTTATAATATAAAAAATTATCACAACAGTAGAGAGTTAAATAATACTAATAATAAATAGCGTCTAAAATTATATTTTTTGTGACCAATTTTTGTAAATATTTTTCAACAAGTTGTAACACGCGTGCATTTATTTTCAATTATTCCATTTATAATTTATTAAAAATAAAAACAATTTAATTGCAGTTTTTTAGTGCATTAAACCATTTTTTTTAGGGTTTTATAGGGCATTACATTTCTAGCCCTACTTATAATATTATAGATACGTAAAATATACCTAGTATATTATGTAGCATATTATACATTATAGAGGGAGTAACTAATCAAATAAAAACTATGAAATATTATAATAAATAAAATATTATATTATTTGCTCATATGCAGTCATATACCTACTGTTGTTTTTCAAACCACCTTTAATGTTGTTATATGATATTATTACAATATTATTGCAATTTGTTAGTTGAAAGTTGTCACACACTATACCCATACGTGAAAAAAATACAAACAGCGGAAAGATAAAAAAACGAATCACGAAATATACGTGGGATTTCGGGTATATGGTTGAATCGTTGAATGAATCGGTTAATTAATTTAAAAACGGCAAACATGGAGTTTTCAAAGTATACAAGTACTATGTACCTATCTATCAAATTACTAAGCTACCTGCTCAAATAATTAATTTAATAATATAATAATTTTACACAACTCATTAAACGCCTATTTATATTTCAATACAAATATTAGTGGATTATTTGAAAAATAATTATTTACGATTATGAAAAATTGAATAATTATTATTTTTAATTACTAATAGTATGTAACACTAATAACTAAAAAATAAACTAAATATATTATTGAATGGATACGTACTTACTCAATAAATAAGGAAGTTTATATATTTCATAACTGTGTGCCTATGCAAATAATATACTAGTATTTTACACAAACAATAAGTACTCTCTACATAATTTAATTTATATTTTTTTAAGTAAAAACTGAATGTTTTTTTTTATTTATTTTTTTTATTGGATTAACTATTAAGGCCTCTACAACTGAGGTCATTAGCCTCTTAGGTTTGTAGGGTTGGCACGGTAAGGTTGGAACGGTTGGTACAGTTGTAAAAACGTATATGTGTGGCAAGGTTTTTGCGCGCTACAAATCCGGGTGATCACCCATCCGGGAACTAGTGGCAGGGGCAATTACTTATTCTCAGTACCTATATATAATTATATAATCAACGCCTATAGGTAATATAATATAATATTGTCCCGTCTACCCCCTCACGTATGTATAATTATTTGATGCATCGATTTGACAAATAAACGATGGCGGCATCGCGGAAGCATTGCGAAAGCAGTCCCCGCGGCGCCGTCGGCTCAAACTCGAGAAAAAAAAAAAAAAAAAAGGTAATATAATATAATATTTAATATTATTATTAATAGGTCAATCAAGTTATGTTCACAATGTTCAACATAATATTATTGTTATAGGTAGTCTCATTGTGCTCGATAGAGGAATTATACAATTTAATATAAAAAAAACCCGTATGAGATATACGTGTGTAGGTTAAGAAATAATACTTTTATTTTATCAAGTACGGAGTATTTTTGTCATCAAATGGATTTCCTCGGGGAAATATATTCTACCCTATCTAATAATTTTCAGAAATATGAAAAAAATAGTGAGAGAGAGTGATGGGGAATTACTGAAATGTTATATTTATTAAAAGCATAAAGACTCTATATACAATTAAATATCAACAGGAGGGATTTACTTATAGTTCTCTATATATGTATGATACATACATATGCCTTAGTTGTATAAAGTTCTCAATACCTAAATGAAAAATACCTGTTTTTATACAATAGAAAATCATTACAACTTAATATATTTTGGTTCAAAGTAAAAGTATAGATTACACCATTCCGTACACGAGCACATTCTATTATATTATATATGATGTAGTATAATATGTACAATGTATATAAATACACGGACATGGATAAATAGAATTATTTTACTTGGTTGTGGTTAGGAACAAATTTAATAAAAGTACCTATAATATATTAATATATTATATATTATACCTATTTAAATCCATAACACGAATGGTTACAATGTGTAGTTTCCAACGTAATTCGACTGCAATGTACCTGTAGCAGTTTTCAAATTTTCTCAATGCATTGCATTTTTTTTTCGATATACGTTTGAACAACTGTTAAATTATGTTTAAAATTTAAATCGACACATACTTCGAACAACATTTTACAAAACACATCATATGTTTCATATTTAGACAGTAGGCCGTTTATATGTACCTATGTACATTTAACAACAAGTACACATCAATGCTCCGTTTCACCTACATAATATAGTATACATGTACAACGTGCTGTGAAGATATCTATTAAGCATCTATAATACAGAACACATACGAGTATACCCATCAAGTTTCATCAGGGTTCATCAGGGTTAACACATTTTCGATACCTGGAATATATCTATATTCTATATGAATAAATGTTGAATAACTTCAATAAATTGTGAACATTTTGTACTAAAACGATGTCAAAAATGCTATCCGTGCCAATAATTAATAGGTACATACTTAGCTTTAATTCGTAATTTTTTATGTATTTGTAACATTACTCAGCGTATGAAAATAATCTCTGCATAAATGTGCTTAACACATTATCATACCATAGGTAACTTGTAGCTGATAAGTTATTGTAACGTATTTTATTTTGTACATCAAATATTCAAATGTACATTATTGTATTAATAAATGTATGTATGAAGTCAATGAAGTACAACCTGTACCCTACGATTCAATGAGTAAATAATATCATAATATAATATACTTACGTAGTACGTACGTATAGCAGTATGGGTACGTGTTTAATAAATATTTGTTTTAAATAGAATAGTCACCTCAGTTTATGTAGCACTGTGAAAAGTATAAACATGCTTTACCATAGGCGAGTACAGTTTAATGTACATTTAAATGATTTAATAAAACATTTAAAATAACATGGTTTTAAAATCTTATTTACGTCTTATAAATTATCATGTTCTAATCATACTTTTTATGATTATATTTCCATAAGTTATTATCCTTGGTCATTTTTTTTATATATAATTTCAAGAACATTATTTTTGAAAATGACATATTTTAAAGATACTTTAGTCAGGCTTTTACAAAATATATAGTTACCTGCATTGGACATTTGATATTATAAAATGATGGCTATTGTTTTTAAAAACTTATTATAAAAAATAGTAAAAACGTTTGGAAAAACGTGCATTTATGTAAGACAATAGAACAAATATTTTGTTATTTTTAAAATCTCAAACTATGACAGTACTTATGTAAAAAAAAAAAATAATAATAATAATAAATTGATGTCTAGAAGACTAAATAATAATTATATGTATGCTATGTTACCATATTAGTATAAATATTCGTATGCTCTCAAAATATGATTAATATATTATTATTAACACGAATAAAACACAATATAACACAAATTAATTCATCAAGATTTTTTATGGTATGATGAGTTTGAAACCCATGATTTATGATAACATGGTGCGCGGTGTAATTAATTTATTAAATTTGATGTTATGTATTGTTCCTAAAATGCGAAATTTCGCATAAAGCATTCTGATGCTGAAGTTGCATAAAGAACGTGTAATCCATTTATTTAAAACTGTATGGCCAATATTGCTAAGTAGGTAAATTTAGGATATAAAACATATACAATCATTAGTATGTTATTTTTCCAATATGCTTATATGCAGAAAATTTGACAAATATTACTTAGGTACAATTGTGTTTGTAAATATTACAGAGATAAATATATAAGTGTAATTTCCCATCAGTTGTATTTTTATTTTTTATAGAATTTCCGAATAAATTGCATAAAGGATATTGCTCATATAAAAAGAACTTATACTATTATATATATACACTAATATGTGCAATAAAAAGAAGATTCGCATGGAATGAAGATTTAGAAATAGAGTATAATATAAATGATTTTTTACAAAGCAAATATATTGGATAAAAGAGAAACGTGTGACAGTTTGACAAATAGTCATGACCCGGCCGTTAAGTAGGTTGAAAAGTTCTCGTCGGATTTAGTCTTAATAGTGAATGTCGTGATAGAAAATTTGTTTTTCTGTAGGTATACGGTGGGCAATGTGTAATACCGATGATATTCCGCATTAGAGTCCGTTTTTTAGTTGTTTATTTTACCTCTTACTGGTGCATGGCGCATACATGTATATAAATACTATGTATATGTATACTATATATATGTATGGCGATTGTGTACCCGAAAGTTCTGTTGTCATGGCGACCGACGTCTTCCGATCGTCGTCCTTCGACTGAATTTTCCGTATTGCATGTTTCAATCAATTTCCCCCGAAACCCCCATGAGGTCTAGAGGACAATAAATTAAAAAAAAACTCCCCACAGTAAAATATACGATACACATTTGATTAATTTATATGGTTCGATATTAGTCACAACGCTGTATGGAAAACAATTAAATTAATTACCAATTGACCAACCACTGAGTAATGAAAGCTGTTAGTTGTAAAGAATTAATTAATTGAAATAAACAATATTGAAAATTATTTTTCTATTATTTTTATTATTATTTGTGATTATGAGAGGATGGCAGGACGCCTCACATCGATTTATTATGCCCGTCTATCTGGCGTACACGCACCACATATTATAGTGTACATGTTTTTCGTAGGATCGATTTTCACAGATGATTGGCTCCGAATCAATATTATAAATTTATAAAGTAAATATAATATATTGACATGTTATCTGAAAGATGAGAATATTATGTATTTTTATTGCTATGGTGTAGCATTCGGTTTCTTTTTCCATATCCTATGGCTGTATAGAAATGCTCATATTTTCAATATTTCATGATCTGAACAGATTGCGATTAATGTATTGATTTTACAATGAAATGTGTTTTTTATTTATGATTTTTTTTTGTGTCTCGAGACACTTCCAAAGGGGAAAAAGCTCTGATCTTCATCCTAAATAAATAATTATATTAGCATTTCAAAGACAGGATAAAATTTAAAATTATTTTGGCTCTTATTGAACTGTTCATAGAGAGTTGAGATTTTCTACTCTTTTCAGTTTTTATTCGACTTTTGTATGAGATACAATTTTCGTTTCAAAAAAAACTTGAAATTTTAATACAAGGTTTTTGATAAGTAGTTCTTTCAACAATTTAAAATATTGAAAATACATAGTCACAAATCACAATAGTCAATATTGTTACCAAAAGTTTGAAAATGTAATAGGTATAAGATTTTCAATAAGTTTTTCATACAAGAATAAAAAAATTTTAAAGAGCGGTTGAATTTTAAATTTTGACGAAATGTGTTAAAATCGGTCACTTATTTATTGATATAATATGTCTGTAGACAATGGTTTATTGTTTAATTCAAATGGAGCACATTATACAGTAGCGGTAGTGCACCTACTCAATGACGACATAATTCGAAACCTACTATACAGCGGAGCGTCTTACCAGTTTTTTTTTCTAAACTTGACTGGCTGACTATACATTACACTCGTGTTAGGTCAGTCTAACAGCCAAAAGAAAATAAGTTTAAGTTATACATTTGGCATTTGGATAAAATATATCATAAATCGATAAGAAGTGTCCTCTATTATAAGTTATAAAATCAAAACGAATCTTAGCTAATATAAAAATGTGTTATTCCCATTACAATAGACTATAGAGTATAGATTATAGAACATAGGTATACCAAAATTGAAAATATCTATTTATTTACTTAATCAAAAATATTTTTTTTTACTACTTATTTATAATTCTACATTATTACGTTGTGATTTATAAATTAAAAGCATTAATTTGCAATAAAAATTTGTTTCGTGTAAAGAATATACTAATACACATATATAGGTATTCGGTATTATGTGATGTACCTAGTTATTTCTATAGGTACCTTGGTACCAATATATTATATTATTTTTAATATTCAATTAAAATATTTAATTTATCACAATTTATATAAAATAGTTGTATATATTTGTGTGATTTAAAATATGAAATCTTATTAAAAGCTTAGCTTTTTAAAAGTGATAATATGCAGCATTTTATCAAAAATTATACTATACACAACTTTGCTGACTATGATTAACGATGCAATTTAAAAGATATGCTATATCCGCAATGTCGCGATGTGAGTTGAACTATAGTTGTATGTGTATTAAATCTGTGCCCTTGTAAGTTTTTCTCAAAATTGGTGAACATTGGTTTTAAGGGGATCACTTTTTTAAAGAAATAAATAAATTCTGCAAATAAAAAATTACATTAATTTATCATTGTTTAGGACTTTAGATGAAATATTTACTTTTTGTAGAGTTGTGGCTCAGATATTATACTATAATATTATATGATTATTATTTACGATGTATCATGATACACAAAACAAAGTCAAGAAGTGTACCTGTTACACCCATTGTGTTTTACCTATTACAAAAGTAAATAAAATATAATTTCGTCCAATAAATAAATAATAACATAGATACCAACGATAGTAAGACAATACACATACACTATACATTTATACAATTATATACCTATAATAGGTACTATAATATGTCTATATAATATATATTATAATTACTGCTATAATGCATTTTAATTATTTTATTCATAATTATTTATTATTAATGCATGTTAAAACAAATCAGTTTTTATGGCTGAGTACGGATTTTGCTAAACATAGGAATTACTATTTTAACATTTATGACTAGCTCTATACAATTTATAAACACTTGAATTATTATTTTTTAAAAACCTATAATATCTTTGTTTTTCAACACTTAGTATCTATATCAATATATCATAATATATATATATTGTATTATTGCATCATGAACTCCGCTTTTAGTCCACAGTAAATATTATATTTACAGACAGGACTGCAAATCAAAAAAAATGAAATAAAAAAGTGAAAAGAGTGAAAAAGTGACCAATAGTTTTTTTAGGTGACTAAAAGTGACTATTTAAATAAACTCGAGTAATGCAAAAAACCTATGTATTGAATGTTTTTTCCCGCATGTCAAGATGTCAATATTACAAGAATCCTTTTTTAAGAGCTACGCATTTAAACTGTATATTTTCTCATAATCGGATAAAAATATGATTTGATACACACCAATAACAAAAAAAAAAAAAAACACTAATTTAGTAAGACAAATGGGAAATTTTAACAGTGTAAAAACCACTTTTTCAACAAAGTTTTAATAACAAAATATAAAAATTTCTATTAGAGAAGATTACAACTGGTCATGATAATATATATAAATATATTGGTTATAGTGGCATACAACAGTGTTCAATGCATCCATAGGTCACTGGCCACTGGTCACTGATCATACAATATTACAGCAAACCTTTTTTTTTATTATCTCTACATCAACCACAGAATAGGTAGGTGAAATCAGAATGGACACTCTCCAAACCTATTATGTGGTAAAATCCCGGACTAAGATATAGTATATTATATATCTCAGTTTGTGGGTAAAATTAAATGAACATAATTTTAAAAATGACATGATTAATTTCGGTTCCTGTCTTGAAACATTATAATAGACGGCTATAAGTGAGAAAAGTGACAGTTTTCGAAATACAGTTACAAAAAGAGATCAAACCTAAAAAAGTGACAAAATGTGAGAAAAGTGACACGGTTGCAGCTCTCTACTTATTTATTTATATCATTGGTTTTTAGACTAAATTAGTAAATTAGACTTAACAACAACACGGTCGTTGTACTGTGACAAACAAAGAGAGGTTAGTGCTGCACAATATTGCACCTTGCATCAGTCACGGACTCACGGTACAGTCATTTTGTGCATAATGCATATATTTTACACCCTGTTCGATATTGAATGTTAGATATTCATGTCTTATATAACATATTAACATATTATTGCTACATAATATATTTGATTACCCATCATAAACATAAACATAAAACAGTTTATGTTTATAAACTTAAAATAATACATATACCTACGAGTGAATAATGATATACAATATATAAATTTATATCACATATATACTACAAATATAGAACGTTAATCGAACATATTGTTATATATTACAAGCAACAAGCTGATAAATTGATGTTAATATAAATTATAATAATATTATACGGGTATAACAAGCATAATGTACCGTACTGAAGTCTAAAATACATGAACTCCCAATAAACACAGTATTATAAAAGCAAACTTTTCATAACACTGTGTTGAATTGACATAATATGACACTTATATTTCCAAATACAGCAGTTGGTTAAGTGTTGACTAAATACTATTTAATCATGGGGATTGATATATTTATCGAATTAATAAATAAATCAAAATACATATATTGTCGAGTAGTCGTTGTAAAGACAATATTTGTTATATCTCAAATGTAATTATTGTTATTATAATAATTTACTATATAACTGGTAGAGTATAAATATCAATCACGAGTATTTTTTCAAACATTGAAATAACAACAATATAAATCTATTTGCATATATTTAAAATATACAATTTGAGTAGCTACTGAAATTTAAAAGTATAATTTAGCGTTGAGAACAAGTACGATTACGATTTCCGCCATTTACCTATATTGTTTTATATTATAATTGGCCATTACAAGTAATTGACATCAACTCATATATTTATAAGGGTTCGTGTCTAAAATTATAACAAAATATAATTTGAGATAAAAATCTTTTAGCCCAACTATATAACATTAATATAATTTCTCCGTCGTTAAAAGTCATTGTGAAAACTGTCTTTCTTCATTGTTGTTACACCCAATACTAATGAAATTCAAACTGTTTAAATATATATATTTTTTTTTTTTAAAAACAACAGAAAACCGGGGAAGTTTCTCTGCTGTATAGTATGCCTCGCATTGAGTTAGTCACTGGTGTGTTTAATTTTTTAATTAAATGATAAATCATTGTACACGAAAAAAGATTCTGATTATATTGCTATACATAATTTATTTTTTTATTAGTAATAATATAGCAGATTATTCTAATGATTTTCAAAAACCAAAAACTAATCGCATTTATACTATAATATTATAATATTATTCATATCTTAATTGGTAAATTTTCCAAACTAATTCAATAAATAAATAAGTTAAACAAGTTATACCTCCGAATAATTCGTAAAATAGACTGTGGTACTATTATAGTCTTTCACAAGGTTAACAGTAAACCTAATAAACATGTCATTTTGGCTTAGTTTCTCATGTGTCAACTATATTATAGATTTGAAGTTTTTGAATGAAGCTTCAATTCATAATTATAGTAGCTTATAGTTTATAATATGGCCTGTAATCAATAAAAATTAAAATAAAAAAGTTTTGTTTCTAACCAGACTTAGTTAAGATTACTCTCTAAACTTTTCTGGTATCTTTGGAACTTTTCATCAAAATCGGTTGAATAGTTTTTGAGTCTTTAAGCTACAACTTACCATACATTGCCTTTTATATATTATATGCAAGATACCAAGATCTGGAAAACTATCATCAAATTTGAAGATTATTTCTGAAAAGAACTGCGTGTAGCATATTATTATGTAAACCTATATTTGTCGTTTATCGTTTGAACAGCTTACAAAAAAAAAACTTATCATATACATTTTAAATAATTTTAAAGAAACCATAAACCAAAAGCCACTTTTTAATAAAACTAATAAATAAATAAAAATATATTTTTGTTTACTCTCTCGGCACTGAATTTGAAATAAAATTACCAACTTTGTATGCGACATCTCATTATTTCTACCATAGAATTTTAGTATCGTGAAATGTCTTTTATAATAAAAAATATAATTATTCACGTCTTCTGGCTGCTTGTTTAAGAAGACTACCCAATTTCAATTTAACTTCACATAGCAGCTGTGCTCCTTTTATTATAACTACATAGCTTACTGATGTGATAAAAAAATACTTTATTATAATATAGTATAGGTTCACTAAATAATTGTTATAAAATAATGAAGTAATATATTCGATTATTATGTCGTGGAAGGTTCGGAATAGTATTGAGAACGTATAAATATCTACTACACAAATAACTAATAAATTACAGTAATAAACACGTTTGTAATGAACCTACATATAAATACAGTGTAAAATATAATTTTGTACTAACTAAGTATGCAGCTACCAAAATATTGCACGTAAGCGCTAGCACGTACTTCTTTTAAAGTCACTAAAAATAAAAATATCCGAATATAATACCATAAAAGATGAAAAAGTTTTACATCAACATTATTCGTTGATTGTATAATATCATTTTACATTAGATGTCAAAGGAATTTTTTTTCGTAAAAACAAACACAAAAGAACCAAATGGCTATACCGAGTGGCGAGTTAAACTAATTATGTAGCGTTGTATAAACTGATTATAAAGTAAAAACAAACTCGTAAGGAAAACAGACTACCTACTAGATTTAAAACGCGAAAACGAAATAACAACGTCAATTAAAACCTTTAGTGTACTCGCGTATTGTTGTATAGGATTTATACATTATGGCGAATAATACTGAATCATTCAGTTTGAATTTAATAACAAATTATACTCTAGTGACGTTCGATGTAGTGACATAGTGACATACTGCCATAATAATATCATTGATATTAAGTTCATAATGTAACATTTTAAAATTAAATTATGTATTAAACAACATTTTAAAAATATACCCATTTTTAATTTTTATTTATTTATTCATTTCCTTTTTCTTATCATATTATTTGATTTACCTAACCAAGATTTATTCAAATATAATTTAACTAATGGTTCCGGCTGCGGGAGATTGTATAGATAAATAAGTCTAATGCGCAAAATCTATTTTATATTTTAATCATCTAATTATCGCTTAAAACGACAAATACAAATACAATTTTTATATAATAATTAATGAACGTAATTATTTTAATCATGGTGCCGCACTGCCACTGATATAAAAATAATACTTTTCTTATAATGTAGGTTTGTTTTTTTTTTAATTTTATACATTCAAAACAAATTTTATGTATTTCTTTTCAAGTAAAAAGAGAAAATTCTCATAATACATTATTCATGCTAATACAGTATTGGGTTGTTCAAACAAGCGTTTACAATATAATCAGGACAAATAAATTGAAATAAATAAACACAAAATGATAAATGCTAATAGTTAATACCCACTTTACAATTAGATACCTACCATAAAATTATTTAATATCTGGATAGAAAATTAAATTATATTACCTACTAAAAGATATTCTTAGGTTAAAGTGAAATTAAAATAACTCGACTTCCTTGAGTCTTAGTCAAGTGTAACATAAAGTCAATGAGACCTATTTTAGCTATTTACAATATATCTTTGTATCAGCTTAATTTCATACCGTAAGAGTGGCATACTTTACTCTAGGGGTTAACATTGCTCCAAAAAATATTTATTGATATCAATCGTAGCACATTGCGATTTTGAGATAAGAGATTGTATTTTTTTTTATATATTGTTCTTATTAAAATTAAAATTTTTTTCAAACATTTTGAACATCAATCTATTAGTTTGCCTCCAAGATGTATACCATGAAAAGAGTTGTTCTTAAAAACACAAAAACTCATAACGAAAAAGTTGTCCAAAATCTAGGGGATTGAAATTTAATTTAAAATCTATTGAAAAAAGGCTTTTAATCAACTAAAAAAAAAAAAAATTATATTATGTATAGGTTCCGATTAGTTAAAACATAAGCACTAAACATTGCACCAATAGTTATTATATGCATTATGAGCATTATATATTAAAGTAAGGTAATTTTAATCATATTGTGCAATGTAACCTGCAATGTATTTTAACTTTGTTCCAAAATTTTGGGTATAAGGAAGTAAGTAACTATTAGTACGACATTCGGATTTTTTTTAATTGTTCTTACCTCTCAACATCTATACATATGAAACAACGCGAACGGGTAATTTTTATCTTTGTTATTGAAGCTATAGTATAGGTTTAAGCTAAAAAATAAATATATTTGGAGCAAGGTATCCCGCTCTTACAGTACTATACAATTTTATCATAGTCCATTCAATCTACTGTGAACCATAGATTTTGGATTTACAATTGTGTGTGTGTATACCTAATACCTAATTTCGTCCATCTTTTTACAGCATTAATTATTTCATTAGTTACACTAAAAATCAAACAAAATTCGTCAAAAACTGGCTTTGGGTAAAAATCTCCATTTTCCTTTCATTTTATTTTTGTTTTTCCCAACTCTTTTTAAAACTATTGTGAATTTTTTACTTTTGATCTCTAACGAAAGTACAAACTAGAAAGTAGATTATTTACTTTCCTAACAAATAAGATGTTGAGGTTGAAATTTAAAAGATTTTTATTGCCCCAAAAGCGGTGATAAGACACGCACAACATAAAAAGAAGCACACATCCTTGAAAATCAATAAGTACATTCTAACTATGAGGGATCTTGTTTTATATTAATTTCCAACCTTAAATTTGCAAATTATTTCATAATAATAAGGATGAACCAATGTAATTATTTTTACTTGTATAATATTACCTCTCAAATAAGAACTGTATTGTCTCCTCCACAAGCCTAGGCTTTTGGAGACAATCATTTATCATTTATCATTTGTGTAATTTAATTAAATTTTATATTTTGGTTGTATAATATTCTTTAAATTGTATTTGTATATATTTCTTTAAATGCAATAAATATATTATATTATTATTATTATTATTATAATAATCAAAATTTAAAAATATATTGATGTATTACAATATGAAAGTAATTTAATAAACACAATAAAACACAGTAAAAATGCATACAGTTTTAATTTTAATACTTATGACTTTAGAATAAAAAACAAGATTCCTCTAAAATATTTTTACTTGAATTAAAAAAAAATGTAGCGTAATATGTATATACACATTTTTTATAAAAATTTGAAAACAAATTTTTTCATAGACAAATTAATAAAAAAAAGAATAATTTCGGTATAAAAACGACAAATAACTAATTTTTCTTCTACTTTTTTAGTGATTAAGTATATATTTTATAGTTTACAAACATATCAATATTAATGGACTTGAAATTTTTTACTATAGTTAACGGAATTACGGAAATTATTATTTTTTATACACAATGAAATGTTCAAAATATATTTTAGTTTAATTTTAAATTATTTATCCACATAACACGACGTACCAATTTACACTGTTATACTGTAGGTACATAGGTAATTATTTATAAATTAATAACTATAATTTTATATGAACATCCAATATTATATTGGTAATATTATAATATTATTATAATATTTATTAAGATAATATATGAGATGTTTTCGAAAATAATTTGTTTGGCATACTATACTCCCTATTTTAATCTTCAGTGCTTGAGTAGTGGTTATTATACTTGTAAATCAATTTGCGACAGAAATGCGTTCAGATTCACGGAACAATGTCGAGGAAACCAACTTTGGGAGCAGCATAATGACGGCAGGGATGACGTGTCGCAAGTCCTCAAGAACGTCCTGTCAACGGGAACTCGAACTTACCGACTCGTCGTCGGTAAGTTAATTTTTTTTTAATCGCACATTGAATATATTTCTGTGTTTACGCTATAAAGAATATTTAGTAGAATTGATCTATGGCAGATCAGCGATGATACGTGCACTGGGTCGGATGGACAAGGTCGGAACGGCAGCGGAGCAATTAGGTCCGGTAACCGGAGGAAGCGCAAATCCAGTGGCAAAGACAAGAACGTTCGGAGACTAGAAAGCAACGAGAGGGAAAGACTGCGAATGCACAGCATCAATGATGCCTTTCAGGTACACTGCAGATACTTTATTAAATAAAGTAGGTTTATGAAGGGCCATATTTGAACATTTTGCGCCTCGGGGTAGCATATTTTTAAGCCCCCCCCCCCAAAAAAAAAAAAGTTATTTCTTAAAATTTAAGGTGACTATTATTTTGCGTAATAATTTATGACTCAAAAATGTGGTTAGATTTTTTTTTTTAAACCTTGGTTTTTCAATGAGTTAAGAACAATTAGTGATGCAGACATAATTCGTCGGTCGGACTTAGTTTCAAAGTTATACACAAGCTTGTGAATTTCCATTCATCAGGGGTTTTTTAAAATTAAATTTCTTTATTAATAATATAATATACAGTTAGTACACAATAGGTAATTTCTGATTTCGCCAATATTATAAAGATAAAAAAAATCACATTTACAAAAAAAAAAAAATCAAAAATATTATTTTTGGTGTTTTAATAATAAGATTTTAAGGTTTTGAAGTTTTTTTAATCTTATAACTTTCACAGAAAATTCGACCAACTTTTTTTATAGTACCATCATTAAGCGTGGAAAACACACATTTTAAAGAAAAAATTCACGAAAATCGATTTCCAGCTAAACTCCGTTCCTTTCATATTTAATATTTTCAAATTATCTCTTAAATCTCTAGGAAAACCAATATTAAATAAACATATTATAGTTTTTATAAAAATAAGTATATTGTATACTTAAGTAAAATAAAAATTAATACAATATGAATAGGTACACATCTTATTGCACATATTAACAGATTTTGAATGAATTTTAAATTGAAAGAATCTAGTACCATTGGTATCCGAGTAATTATGGTTTATACTCATAGGTATTATAAAAATAAATTATTATAAGCTAAAAAAAAATGAATTATTTATTTTAATTGCATTTTTTCTGATCTTAATTTTATTAATAATCATTAATCATTCGTAGGTATTACGTAAAAGTAAAATAAACATTATTATTATGTTGTGTTTTACTTATTTACAACAACGCTAGCTGCGGGCTGCTATCATGCCATTATCAGTTATCTAAGGAATTATTATTGTTAGTATAAAAATATATTTGAAAGAATATTATCCTAAAATAAAATATTCCAGGTTTATTCAAAATTATAGTTATACATTTTTAAATCATTTAAATTGCTTTAATTTCGTTACAATAATTATGTATTAAAAAGTGTGTGATTAAACTCTTATAGTTGATTACAAAGGGCAAATGCATTACTATATTAAATATGAGATATAAAACTATAAAATTAAGAAAGAAAAAATATTAACACGAGTATAAGTACATATAAATTGTTATTAACTTCATAAAATATATGTCTAGCTTAAACATTTTACGATCATTATACTTCATTGATTCGATATTTTAAGTTCGTGTAATTGTTTATTTTTGACTGAAAATTCTGAAAATTCTAAAAGGATACAAGTATATTATATTCTTATAAATTATAATACCTATATTATATGTGTAATAAAAAGCATACAGTAAACATGGTATTAATGGGTGGAAGGGGGGTCTGGAAATTATATGTCTATTATATAAATTATATTATATTATTTTTAATTTGATTTATGTACTTTGACTAGATACTATTGATAACTTATAAATATACAATTAAAAAGTCAATATCTTATCAATATCTTTTTGAAAAATACGTCTTATTATTAAGCCAATGTCAATGTTTAAATTTGTATAAATATGTTTTTTCCCTACAAAACTTAATTAAATATTTATTTATAATTGCTAACTAATAATTTAATCAGAAATAGGTATAACATAAATTAGTTTTTTTTTCACTTAATTTTACAGCGTTTTAATTAACTGAACACATTTCAACCAACAAGGCAACATGAAACAATATTTGTATTCGTATGGTTGTAATTAATGTGCAATGGTAGGGGAGGAATGCATGAGATTGGTATTCGCAAAATTCAAAAATATAGAGTGTAACACTATAACCTGATCAGTAGGATCACCCCAACAAAATATTGATTTATTTCACTAATCGTCCCTCTAATATAATTTCATACGTACTAGTTAGGTACATAAAACCGAAATAAAATGCTTTCAGAACAGTTTTGACAATTAACTCCTATACATATTTTTTTATAACACAATTAATATATCATGTACCTGAGTGTGAGTAAGAAACTTAATACAGGGCAGGAATAATACAATATATTATCATGAGGGCACTATCTACAAACTTCCTACGCGTGTATAACATAAAAAAACCTACCCAGTGCATAGGTACCACATATTGGATATTCACGAGAACTGAGAAGCATGACTCAAGATGATAATATATTCATCAAATACACTTCTGCGCCATTAAATTTCAGCATGTCGTACGATATAGGTTAGGTATTTAAAATAAATAATAATATAATACCTAATAATACACAATGGCAACCGTCTGAAAACAGTGTAGAAAATGTTCTGTATACGCACTGTGAATAGTAGATGGGATTCCGTTTTTCGCGTGGATATCACGATATAACAATAGTGTAGTAATATGTATAATGTATATGATGGTGATTAAAGCAATAAGTATTATCTTGAACAAAATGAAAAGATCCGCGTGTAGAATAGTGCGAAATGTGTTGGCGGTGACTTAAACATTGCTGATATTACATGATTATTATAATATTACTTGGATATGGATATAATATGCACAAAGTAGCAGTTCAAGTGAAGCGATTGTTTCGGAAGGCTTTTAGTATAAAAACGAAGAAGAACTGTTTGTTTAAACTTGAAGTGCATCGATGTTGGGAGCTTAGGGTTACAGGCATAACGATGATTTGTTTATGTGCCACGCAGAGGACGAGATAAACGGTTATACACTTCACCAGTTACTATAGTAACATAGGAAAATTCAATTGTTATATATATATTTGTGTGAGTGTGTGTGTATGTAAGTGTGTGTGTGTGTGTGTAGTGTGTACAAACTACATAAACTAATATATACATCAAGAGGGCGAAAAAAAATAAGGATTCTGTAGCCTACCTTTTAATTACGCTAAAACGTTGTATCGGAGTTGTAGTCGATGGACCAGTGAATAACGCCAACGCTCAAGAGAGGTGGAGATTAGAGTACATTTGCTTTTAGCTCCCATGTGAGGATGCATAACGGTTTTTTTCAAACAGCAATATTTATAGGTACCTTTTAACCTTTATGCAAATTACAAATTGCACAGTATAAAATAAAACATTGTCATTTTTCAGTGTGTTAACCATTATGTATAATCCATTTAAGTTATAAAACAGTAAAACACGTTTTGCATAAAACAAATTACTAAATTTAAACGAAAAATAATATAATGCCATAATAATAAGTAAAAGCATGTATTCTTGTTAAAAATATTAAATTACCTATAAGCGGATGAAAATGTAATATAATTGTATAGGTATGTCATATGTATACCAATTAAGTAGTCATAACTCATAAGTAAAAAAAACTTCTTATTACCTAGGTAACTAATTAATTTAATTTAAAATTTTATTACCTATATAAGTTACTATAAAATTATTAATGTAATCATTAATCAATTAATAATTTCATTAATACAGCTTATGTAAATTATAGTATTTAAAATTAATTCTCAATATTATGTAATTTAGTAATAAAATAAAAATGATAATGGGATTATAAGTAATCTAATAAAAAAATATATATAAAAGGTATACTTTAAGACTTAAGTAATGACATTAAGAGGACACTATACCCACATGCGTTGTCTCCGTCTTACAAATGTACAACATAGCAAAAAACTGTTTTGCGCGAGATAGAACCACTCCCTCGGTATTTATAGTAGAATTACCAAAATTCCACAAAGCATAGGGAACAAATTTATCTGTGTCGTAGTCCGTAGAGTTTTTATTATTTGGATAACATAAATAAAAATTAAAGTTATCAGTTTGAGAACATAAGGATTTTTTTGTTTTTTCATTTAATTATTAAAAATTATTGGTAAATGTTATAAGAAAAATAAAAACGCTACAACATAGATAAAGTTTCTCCCTATGCGTTGTGAAGTTTTGGTTATCCTACCATAAATACCGAGGGAGTGGTTCTATCCCGCGCAAAACAGTTTTTTGCTATGTTGTACATTTGCAAGACGGAGACAACGAAAGCGGGTATAGCGTCCTCTTAAGACATACACAATATTTTTTTTAAAAATACGTTTTACTATTAAGTCTCAAAAATAAAACAAGTTTAAAATATATTTCTAGTTTTTATCATACCAAAATTATATTTCTATCATTTTTCTGTTTTGATATAAATTAGGTTGTAAATTATACAATCCAGTGATCATTATTATTTAATTAATAATTTAACGTTCAGAAGTTACGTTTAATACCTCATAACTCATAATTCATAATATAAAAGTATTTATGGATATAATCGTTTAATAGTTGCAATAATAATTTTTATGAGATTAAAGATTTATATTTGCAGCTGTTTTAGTATTTCGTAGTTACCGTAAAAGAAAACATAACAAATATTAGTAACTTAATTTTTTTTTTATTGTTACTTAGTTTTAATAATATTTTGACAACAAACATGATATTGTATAAAATATAACTTCTATATAGAGGGGAGTGACAAGGTGGCCGGTTCCATATAGTTGGGAGCGAAGGGCAAAAAAGTATAAGAAGATATAAAATATCTTTAGATATTCTTTAGATATCGTCAGAATATGATAACGATTGTAATGGTATAATTCATTGAAATTTAATAGTATAGAGGCCAATGAAAAATTACATAAGATCAGAGTATCGTATTGTTTATAAACATTATGATATATCATAGGTATTATATTATTATACATAAATACATAATACCTATGTTATTTATTGTTGTGTTACAGTCATCGCTTTATAGGTAAATACAGCCCATGATGTTTTTAATACTTTGATAATGTCAAATGGTGACCCAAGCTTAAAAAAATATTTGGAAGGAATGTCAAACCTATACATGCTACTTTCTATAATTATATATAGGTATCAATAGATCAATTATAATATCAAATTAACATAAAATATATTTTTCAAAATATATAATAAATAATATTTGCACTACAAACATAAAACAAGTACAATCGTACAAATATAACTGCAGTTTACTCACGAGTAAAAATGTTCCGTGATACGTAGTCGTTGGTGTCTCATATCTATCGGTACTTGATTACATGGTGTTTCCATACATAGTACACACTGGTGGGCAAGGCTCGGCAAGTTAATGATTTTTTTAAACTAAGTTAAGTTAAATTAATATTCACCAATAACAAAAAGTTAAAAGTTAAAAGTTAATTTAACTATAGGTTAACTCAGTTAAGTTAAAAGTTAATACACACTTTTTGTTAACTTTTTATTAATTTAAAAAAAGTTAATTTGTTTATACAACGCTAACGTTCTTAATTTTTTTCCAACCCAAAACTAAATTATAGACTATAGTGTTTATATGTTATACAGTGTTTCCATATTAGTTAAATTCGAATTATATACAATTCACGGTAAATATTTTTGACATGAAAACGAAATATACTGAAGTAGTGAAATATGATAAAATTAAAAACAAAATAAATTAACTTAACTTACTTCTTGAAATGAAAAATAAACTCGTTAATTTCACGTTAATTAAAAAAGAAATTTAGTAAGTTAACAGTTAAGTTAATTAAAAGCCAAAATTAACTAGTTAAGTTAAAAAGTTAATATAAAATTAACTTATTAACTTAACTTTAACTTTTTAACTCGTTAATGCCCAACCTTGCTGGTGGGTATATAAACAAATAAATATAGTTGAAGCAAAAAATTAAGCTTTAACCTAATATGGTTAAAAAAGTTAATTAATTTGACTTTTTAACTTATCTAGTATTATTTGATTTTCTAATTACAATAGCTCAAGTTATTTTTTTTTTTACTCTCTCATCTTTGATTTAAGTAAATAATTTACAATAGCGATGACAACAATCGGTGGATAACATAATTTTTAATTATAATATGTTTATACTTTATATAATATAGGTACCTACCCTAACATATTATTATATTATTATAATACATTTAAACATTTATATAATTCCTGAAATTTAATACAATTTTCACATTTCACATTTTAACTTATATATCGACTCTTGTTGTTTTCGTACACTTTCGTTCATTGCTCCCCAACGGCGATTAAAACCAATTGTTATTTAGTGACAAGATGGCGTTTCATTTGAAAAACATAGATAAACCTAACAAAAAAACTCATTTATCGTAAACGAAATAATAATAACATTTAGTCGAGTCACTGAACAATAAATAGATACATCGTATATCCAATTGTACGTATAAACGCTGGCGTTTTGAACTTTTGGAGGAATAAAAACAGTTCACTCGGAATCGCATTGTGTACCTATTCGTGTGAAGTAGGTACCTACCTAAAAGAAAGTATCGTAACATAGGTACTTATAAAACAATATATTTTAGATCGATGATACCAATCTACATCAATGTACATTTTTTTTAATTTCCAAAACGAAATCGTACCATGTTGTTAATACTTATATTAGTAATTAGTTACATATATCGATATATCTATTCCGAAATCGTATTATATTAGTTATAAAATATGAATCTAGCGAGAATTGTAATTTTGGTTTATTTTCAAATCAATAAATAAAAAGATACAAACAGTTTTTAACCAGCACTGACATCGCGCGCCGTATCAGTATTATTATGCTCATAAACCAATACAATAATCCCCGAACGTTATTGTGATAATGTGATGGTATTTTGATCGGAATCATGTATTTTGGATGGTGCATATAGTTTGGACGATATTGGATTATAATTGTAGAAATTACTAAATTACAGTGTAACTGTAAATGGAAGTGAATATAATAATTTCTGGTTCCAGCACCCACGCCGGACCTTAACAAAACAAAGTCTGCGCTACGATGACATAGGTGCAACGAGCCCTCTAAATAAAACAAATTAAAAATACTGTCGTGAGGTTAATATCTCAACCAAATTAAAAAATCATTATCGAACATGTTTATCAATTTATTATCATACAATATATCAGAAGATAATCCCACGTATTCAAGTGACTCGACGTAACCATGAAATGTATAAGAAATAGTTTGTTTTTGTCAGGGTGTTCAACAAACATGCTCCCCGATTTTTTCCTTTAATAATGAATTTATTCGAATTCTAGTTTTTAAATTTTTAAATATACTCAAACCATTTTTTTCAAATTCTTGAATTTTTTTGTATTACTTAAGGATTATTCTGTGGCGATACAATTTTGTTTTTCAAATGAGAATCCTCATTTTTACTGTAAATTATTTAGTGGATTATTATTTTACAAATGTAGATGTACCACTTAATTCAAAATTTGAACGATTAGTTTTTCATTTATTACAATGTTTAGGTATAAATCAGGTATACTAAATATAATAGTCCTTAAAAATGGTTTTACAAGAATATAAAATAAATATAATATTTTATCTAGTATTAAACTTTGATCATTTTTACAAATTATTAATGTTGTTAAATTATTAGTAATCAGTAAAATGTCCAAATCACCACAGCCCCCATGTATTATAATTACAAACCCATTGTTATGGACCTATTATCCTTAGTACAGCACAAAGTTAAACATAAAAAAAAGGCGGGCAAGTGGGTGCCGCTCTGCTGTACAGTAGGTTACAAGTGGGTCGCTGTAATGGATGGAGTTAAATTCGAGTTCAATGATATAATATCATTGTATAAGAAAAACGATTCTGAGCCAAGACTGTCAGTCAGCCTATGATATATTGATATTACTAAGTATATTTGGTATTATTATTGTGAATAAAGTATTTTATAGATAGCCTATTTATGTGGAACTTTGTTTTACATTTTTAAACCTTAGCTATAAGAGTTGAACATTTTATACATTTTTAACTACTAAATAATTTGTAAATTCTCAATTTGATAAATTTCGTCAAAATTCGAACTTTAAATTTTTTTTAAAAAAATTGTGCTTATGTATTTTTAACTCATATAGTCCTATAATACTGTTGTATATATAACCATTGTTATGTCGTTTACAGTCGCTTAGGGAGGTGATACCACACGTCAAGAAGGACCGGCGTCTGTCAAAAATCGAAACGCTCACGTTGGCCAAAAACTACATCATTGCCCTGACCAAGATCATATGTGAAATGAGAGGTGAACTGGACCCATTCAAGGACTCGCAGGAAGGATCTGGTGGTGCGGCTGTGTCCTCAGGCGCCGCAAACACCGGACCGTCGTCGTCTGTAGCGGCGGCAACAGCGGCGGCTGCCGAAATCGACAGACGACTACAATTAGCGTTACAAAACTCAGACGAATCAATGGATCTTTCTTAATCGACGACGAAGCAGCCGCCTCCATCACAACCACAAATCCATCGCCATCAACAACAACCGTACTTACATCTTATAATTTCCTTATCCTATATACGATAAAATACTTTTAAAAATGTTTTGATTAAAATCAAGTCAGCTTTCTCCGTTTCCGTCATGTCATAGATACCTCCTTTACTCACGAATACGTTGCCATTAACGTAAAAGTTACAAAATTAAAACATTAAAAATAGCGTACCTACCTATAGATACATATTATAGGTATCCCAATTGACCATAGCTTTTTACAAAAAAGGTTAACAATCAGCATCTAGTTTTCTAGCCAGTGAAAAAAAAACCGAAACACCAATACACACTAAACTATTTATAACTATTATTATTAATATACTATATTTTAGGTATAGAAAAAAAAAATATTATAATTTTAAGTAAAACGTATAAAATGGCATTATTTTTGGATTCATATTTATAGTAGGTAATATAATATAAGTATACTATGTTTATATTACATTAATTTCTGACGGTCTGTGTGACTTAATATCTGTATGCAATACAGTTATGATCTTTACATGAAATAATATAACAATAATATTTTATCGTATGTGATACGAGGCGAAAAATTTAATTTCGTTCGCCTCGCCCATGTTTGATGTATTCATCAAACTGTAAGACATTATATGGCAACTAGCAAAAATGTGATTATATGCGCATGTTTATCATGATTTAGTTTTGCCCTTTAAAAAATAATAATGGATTTCAAGCTGCTCAAATAAAAAATAAAATCCTCATTGATTTATACTCTGACACTCTCTGTCTCTCTATATTATGTATTATATATAGGTACCCCATATCCTTAAAATAACACGTCACAACTGAAATTATATAAAATATAAAATTTCACAAACACTAATAAAATATTATTGTTATCAATTTATTTATCTCAAAGAAGAATACCGAGCCTTGAGCCCTAGAACCTTGCTGGAAGTACGTCCTAGTGAGAGCCTGAATTGCTTTTAACATAAAAGATAATTATTTATTATAATAATCAATGAGTAACAGTATAATATGTTTATTTTTTAGACATATTTTATCTTAATGTAAATTGTATTATGTTTAAACCATACGTCCATACAACTATTATACAAGTGTGTTTATATAATTATTATTGTATTATTTATATTAGATAACAAATATGAAATAATACAGATAAACAATATGTCAGTAAATAGTTATTAGTTAACTAATATTTAATTGTATTGATATAATATATATGATACTTTATAACACTTATAACATATACACATGGCTTAGGTTGATATCTTATATAATACCTATATTATTTATAAAACCCATGTCGGATCTTGAACTCTGGGCCCTGGGGTCCCTGGTGTAAAATAACATTTAGGGCCCCTTAAAAACGTGCTATTAGGGTTCTTACTTATTTTTATTAAAAAATAAATGTACCTTAATTATGACGTATAGACATTTAAAATAAATCTTTAGCTGTCCAAATAATCATTTAAATATTACTACAGCTCTAAAACATGATCATCGTCTGCGCGCGGTACGATATGCTATTATGTTAATGCCATTTATGATACGTTCGATATACATAATGTCGGAGATGCTATTCCGAGTCAACGGGGTTCTTTTTCAATGCACTGTTTGCCAAACATAAATCCATAAAGGTACCTATATAATACGACCTAACTCATAATAATACCTAACTCATATACTCGTATACTTCAACCTACTGGCTACTAGTCGATGTATGATGAAAGCTTTTATTACACATATTTTATTACTTAAAATAACATTTAGCTTCAAAACTATCAATTTTTAACAGCCATACATATAATTTTAACTTTCATTATCTTACATATGGTTACATAAAAAGTGATGTTAACATATTTAACATGGTATAATTTATTGTTAACAAAAGTCAATAAAAATTTTTCTAAGAATATGTAAAATATAATAAGCCTTATAAACAAATCAATAAATCTATTATTATTATTAATATTAATAAATTAATTAACAATTATTATACATGTTAATCGAAATATTGTATACTACCTACGTCCTACGTGCTAATTTATTTTAATTTAGACAAATAACAAATAAAATTAATCTTTTTTAATTCTTTTTCTAGAAGTGTCAATATTGTTAAAGAAAGATTTAGTAAAATCATTTTTATGAATATTTGAAATGCGTTTAATACATTTTGCTTGAAATAAATTAAATATATGAGGAGTATGCTTAAAATATATCGTTATAAGCTCCTGCCCATCGCCTAATTAATAACAGTCCAATATTATTATCTGTTACCAGAAAATGTTGATTATATGCTATGAAAACGTTCATTAAGTAAAATTAACTTTTTTTTTATCAAATGTAAATTTATAGTTTTTATGTACCTATTTATTTTCTATGTTATTAATAACCAGTTGTTCATACACCGCTGGTTTCAAATTTTAAACTCTTATTATGTAGTGGGTGTACTAATTATAAAAATTTACGTTATAACCACAATGGGTATGTATCCTTCTTTATTGTGGAATGATTCATATATACTTATTATAGTGTTGGTATTATGTAATAAATCAAATATAATTTAAATATATATATTGTTCGCAATATTATTCCTATGTAGTCAAATAAATATTATATTTTTGTTGAACACAAAAAAATCGTATTCATTATATATCTCTTAATTATGTATTATAGAATTATAGGTACAAGGTACTGCAGCATATACATTATACCTAATATATAATTATCCCATGAAAAATGTTGGTAAGTATTCATTGCCATACGGATATTTTAGTATATACTTTTTGATAAAATAACCCATGGCATGAAGTGTAAGCTATAATATTATATAATGAAACATTCAAGTTCATAGGCAATTAGCTATAAGAGAGTTGTGATCATAGTATCTTACTTCATCGATTTATTTCAATGTTGAAGCTATACAACAATGTAGGTATCCTATATATGATTATAATGGCTATAATGCTATATACTAAACCAAATTTCATTTCATAACTCATAATCATTATTTAGTATTATTTCCTAAGACATAATGTGTATGAGTTAATTAAAATACCTGCTACTTGCGTCTTTGATAGTTGTTTTTAATATTCAGTTAAACATTTGTTTTAGAATATTAATAGAATATACTTAAAAGTTAAGGCATTAATCAATTATTTACTGAGTATACTGAGTACTGGGTGTTTGTAATTCGTGTAAAAACTCAAACCAGTATTTCAAATATAATAAATTAAATTATATTGAACAATGGTTAAATATTTTAGATTCTGAGGCTCATTCATAGTCTGAACTGATTATTCATTTTATTGATTATTCATGATGTGTGTGTGTTTTTTTTTGTGTACTTATATACGCCACGTCGGTACAAGATAAATAAAAATTTGTTGTTCCAATGCCAAATACAAAATATTATCTCAATAATTGCACCACTTGGTCCCACTTACTGTTCAACATTTCCATTAGGTATGCATTATGTGTTTATGATGCGGAGACATCGCAGTAGGTGTAATACTTTAATGTACATACAATCAGTATCGTGGCCACATAGAGGGGGGTTGTTAAGGGTTAACTCCCCATATTACCTTCACCCCCTAATAGATGCATTATTTATATATAAAAATATGAAAAATTTTTAACTACAAAATCATTTTAAAATTAAAAATTTGATAAATGCTGTCAAAATTCGAAGTTTAAATGCTTATAAAAAATTTTTTAATATTTTTCAACTACTATTGTAACAATATATCGGAAGATTTTTATTAATTTTTTAGATTTCTTATCCACAAATAAAATTTTTAACATTTATAGAAAAAAATTTAAAAAAATTAAAAAGTTAAATGTACGTAAACAGCTCGGAAAAAGTAAAAAAATTGAAAATTTGATCAATTATATTGATAAAATAAACGTATGGGAAAAATTTCAAGTGTCTACAGTGATTAGTTTTTGAATTACAACAAAATAAGAAAAACTCCTTGAAAAATCGAGTGAATATCCAATGTTGTAAACATTTTATTTTTATTTTTTTATTTTAATTTTTAATTTTTTAATTTTTTTAATTTTTAATTTTATTTTTTTTCGCTCATAAAAATTTAATTTGACTTACTTATAAACAATTTTAGATTCTGAGAGGAGCATTGAATGTATTGATTTTACAATGATGTGTGTTTTAGATTCTGAGTGGAATGACGATAATCTATTGATTTTACAATAATGTATGTTTTTTTTTTTTTGTTTATTTATTTTATTTTATTTTAATTTTTATTTGTGTCTGTCATCACGGTTTATGGCAGTAAAATTTTCTTCAACAGTATCTTGTTCGATGGTTAAGTGAATCTAGTTGGTGCATTCGGGAGGTCAAATTTTTAAATTCTCAATAGCTTTTAAAAGCGACGGGAAAAACAACATAAAAATTAAGGAAAAACGGGAATTTTTAGGCAAAATCGGTTGATAATTTAATACAAGGCTCCTACTATATTGTTACAATGACATTTGAAAAATATTAAAAATCCTTAGTCACAGTTTAAAGTTCAAATATTGACAAAATATGAAAAAATTACGAAAATTAGCAAATTATTTTGAGTTGAGAATTCATAAAAATTGTCTTTTTAAATCTAAAATTTGAAAATGTAACACAAGATTCTTCATAAGTTTGTCTACCTTTATCAAAAAACCAGTGAGTGTTGATGAACACTCGGCAGGAACGAAGTTCAGTGCATGTGATGCGAGACGCGGAAACATATTATATAGTTAGAAAAATATGAATAAATAGAGATAGAGAGAGAGAGAGAAAAATGAATGCTTG